>NC_089272.1:45188531-45463531 GCF_963678975.1 Dysidea avara
TATATTATTGCACAACCCAAACTACCCTATTGTAAAGTAGTAATACATAGTTGGTTAATTCATAGTAGTATATACTGTCTATAGTTATTCCAGATGAGTTAGCTAGCTGCATGGCGCCTGGTTTTTAGAAGTAGCGCAACATCAACTTGTTTCTCTTTCCTTCACTGAGATTGCTAAGATTAGCTGGTTATTTAATGTTTTTTTATAGTGTTTGATATAAACTTATAATTAGTCCCTCATGTATCAGCACTTTATATGGTAGTGATCCCTACTACAGTAGCTTATAAAACAATTCATTAGCAGTAAATGTCTACCCATTACAACGAAATTGGATGGCATATCAGCTATAAACAGCATTGCAAGACAAAGTTTAAAAGTCACCACTGCTATGCAGTCTGTAGCCTAAGACATTGTTATTATGAAGTTACAGTATCAGATTGAAAAGGTAGAAGCATGTTCACTACTACCTACAAGCATTATCTCTGGATGCTAATGTACTGTCGTGTTTGAAGTTATATTTAGTTGTATTTAGTAGTATTTAGTAGTATTTAGTTGTATTGATAATTGTATATATTTCCATAGTTATATGTCATCCAGCTGTTAGCACATGTCTGTCAGAGGTAGGTAACTTCTCATATACTGTATCATGAAAATATTATAATGTATACTTGGTTTGTAGCTACTCTCCTTAGTATAGACATGAGTCCATTATGGCCTAAAATTTCTTATTATGCTATATATGCTGCAGTGCTCAAAATGTTAGCCTTCTTTCCAATAACTACACCCAGTCCTATCTATGTTTTGTGCCACATTTTGCTAATAAACCAGCACTTCACAAATATTATTTTTTGGCTTGTGAATAACTTTTACAAAGTAAAGATAATGTTTCCAAAATACTCATTCATAACTGAAACATTGACACATGGTATGTGTGTGGCAGATTCAATCTTTGTGTTGGGATTCAGCACAAGCAATTCACCACTCTTGTCACTAGTATAGGTGTTGTGATCAATGTATGTATATGCTTATGAACATTATCATTTTGGGTTCTAATAATGGGTTAACGAGTTTTGATACCTACCATACCCAAACTTTCTTGGCTGTTAACCTTATTTTCAGTGGTAAATTAATTGTGTCCTGTATCTTTAGTTTTATCCTTTTGGATTACCTGAAAATGATACTTTGTTGCCAACTCAAGATGGAAGCTCAGCACTCATTACATTTTCTGAAGATTTCTACTTCAGTGATGAGATTGTTAGATCAGCCTATGTAAGTGATGAAAATGCGTAAGTGTCTGTAGTACGGTAGTTAGTGCATCATTCATATACTTAGCATCCAGAGATTCTTATGACACTTATGAAACATACCTGGAAAATGTTTCAAATCCACTGTGCCTGTTTCATTGCTGTTCATAGTAGTTACAGTATGGTAGTACTGCTAAAGTAGGAATCCCCAATGTCACCTAAAATGCCTTCATTAAATATCATCCTAGAAACTTATCATGTGACAAAAATCACCTTTACGGAATAATATTGATACATCTAAGATCAAGCATAGCATTAAAAACAAGAAAAAATTTATCAAATTACTAGAATTTTTTTAAATCACAGAAACTCAAATTTTTGTCTCCCCTGCCTGACCACAGTTGCAAGGCTGGAGACCAAAATTGAAGCAGCACACAGTCACTATTTTATGCTACAATAACAAATTCACCAATGGCATGTGCCTTTTGGGGTCACATCTGATGGGTGTGTACCCTCTGCACCTTGCCTTCTCTTTTATCTCAATCAAGCCTTCTTCATCCAATGAAGCCATATTGAGACATTAATTTTCCTTATCAACATTTTTCTTGAGCAGCATATTTAGATGCCACAAATTTATTTAAACACTTATGCTCGGTAGATAGCTGTAACGTCACAATAGGTTCAATTACCATGCCCATTAATGCGATCTTGGTTGATTAATCATAACAAATGAGTACTGAAAAACAAATTGTTTACTCGATCACAATGACACACTCCATTATTATTAGTCTAGCTGTATTCATAGCACTAGCTGGCACAATTAAAATATAAAATAGTGACACATCCCCTAGGGCTAGGTGAAGGCCAACTTGAGATACTCTAATACAGCAGTCACTCCAATAGTGTATAGTTGTATGCTATAACAAAAAATCTAACAAACTAGTATCAAGAGTTTGTAATACATTATGAACTCTTGCTAGTATATTAAAAGTTAATAATTTAAAAATGAAGTAGCCCTAAGTATCCAAGCAGTAAAGAGTAGTGAAAAAAGAGATGAATGATGGTATTACAGCATACAGTAACTTGGTGGGAAAATCCCTACTTTGGCATTAAACAAAATGATTGCTATAACATGCCATTGTAGGGATTTTCCCACCGAGCTATGCTGTAATACCATCATTCATCTCTTGTTTTACTAATTTTTATCACTTGGATCCCTACTTTCCTTAATTTTACTATACTACATACAGTAGTTGTTATGGTTTAAGCCTTTATTATGACATTGGGTGGCCCAAAATTACAGAATGTGTACATGATATACATACCGTACCTGCCAAGTTTTCTTACTGTGTGATACTATGAATATTATCACCAAGTTAATGGTATGTATACACAGATTAATGAAAATGGAGTTATCAGTTTTGGCAGCAGTTACAATGTCCATACTCCTTTATCACTACCACTGATTGGAGGTCAAGCCATTATTGCACCATACTGGGCTGATGTTGACATCAGAGGAACTGGACAAGTGTTCTATCGTCAGACCACTGATCCTAGTCTTCTTGCCAGAGCAACCAGTGAAATAAGAGCAGCTTTTCCTAGATCTCAGAATGTCACAATTACTAATTTGCTTGTCACAACCTGGAGTAAAGTTGGCTACTACTTTCAGAAAACTGACAAGGTGATTACAACACACTGTACATGTATATGCACATAATGGATTTATTAATTCAGCAACATACAGTTTATGTACCTATGCTTTTATACAATGGAGGTCATATACGTAACTCCAAAGTAATTTTACATACTGCATCTTTAGACAAAACACTCACCGACTACAACTAAACTATAGCTGTATTTATAATGTGAAGGGACATAGAAAAATGCTCTATAACATGCACCTACAAAATGCACCCTCAATCCACCATAGTTATTTTCCCATTTACCACAAACTCACCCCCCATGGAGTGGAGTTGGTTACTGTTATTTAAAAATGGCAGAAAACGTGATTGTTACTTAGCTACAACATGCATGGTACCTTGGAATATGGGCACAACCTGCTAGTTTGGTATCACACACATGAGCTTGATCATATTAAATTTTTATCTAACTGCACGCTTGATACAGTCAATATTACTCTGAATATTTAAAACTATTATTAGCTACTTGCTTCAGATTTGACAAGAATACTAACTAAGATGGGACTCATGGACTATGTAACCGAAACAAACACAATAACTTCAGCCAAATTTATGTAGCATTCATACTGTATTATGTGTAGCATTAATGTGGCTAAGCAATTTTTTTTGGATTTGGAGATTTATTTATGTAAGAATATTTACTTATTACAAATTATCTAGTTAAATGAAGTATGCTTACAACAATACAATGGAGTGTATGTAATGTATCAAAGTAGATGAACAATTTATACATTTTATGTTTCTTTTTCTGTAATCCTATATAGGTAAACACATTCCAATGTGTCCTGGCTACTAGTAGTGTTGGATCCTTTGTAATATTCCTATATGCTGATGGTGAGATACAATGGACTACTGGTGATAGATCTGGTGGATTAAGAGGACTTGGTGGAACTGAAGCTCTATCAGGATTTAGTGCTAGGGATGGCACATCCTTCACTGTTCCTGGGTCACGAGTTTCATCCATTATTAACATTGATAGTACCAGTAACATTGGTATTCCAGGCACTTACATGTTTCAAGTTGGAGGTACTGTGTACAATTTATCACTCATATACATGAATATTTTTTATTCAAACACAGAACCTGATTTATGCCTCCCAGAAAACAGCACATGTGCATCTGAGGTATGTATTACATTGTACAGCATTATGTGCAATGAAGAAATGTGTTAATTCTATCACAATTCAATTTACTATCACCGTCAAATTAGAAGTCTGGAGTCTGAAGCGATGTTTTTAGGCCATTAGAAATGCAGCTGAAGCCTTTAACAGTTGCTGTAATAGCTTTAAAAGATAAAGTGATATTATGTTTATAGAGGCGCTTATTGTGTACAAAGGTAAAAGATAGCTGCTTCAAGTGATATTTATACTATGTGGAAAACAAAAAGAGTATAATATAGCTAGCTAGCTAGACAAAAAGTAAACAAACTAGCTATTTAAAAAAAAATTAAGGAAGTAGGGATTGGTATAATATGCAAAAAGTAAGGAAACAAGATTAGACAACTGCTTGCTAAAACGAGACACACTTTAATCCCTATTTTTAGCTAATTTGATGGTCTCATTTCAAGATGCTAGCGAAAAGTAGGCATTAAAGTGTGACTCGTTTTAATAAGTAGTCGTCTAATCTTGTTTTCTTACCTTTTACTGCTGAATCATTTCTCATTTCACCTGTAGCATTTGAGCTTGTTTCCTTACTTTTTGTAGTTTTTTTTTTAAATAGCTAGTATCACAGCTGTTGTAGAGTAATCATAATTATTGGCATTTATTCTCAGCTTTGTCTCAGTAACTACATGGTCTGTATGTAACATACAGTACTCTACTCCTGCTGTTACGTAATAGCTATACCATGGCTATTCAGAATTTGCCTTATATATGTCCCCAAACCTGAGAGATACAGGTCTGAGGGCATAAACAAGTATCACTAGTACTATATCATTTTCATGATGTGGATTGTTTTTCTAAACAGCACATTTTGACCATGTGACAAGATGGTTCAGATGTTCTCAAGATCAGTAACCTACACTGTAATACTATTAAGTGCTTACTGTACAGGGTATTATGGTTAGAAATGGGCCAGTGAAATCCACAATTACTTCCTTAGAAAAGCATTGATACAGGCTGTATAGCATACAAATGTTGTTTTGCAAACCTACAGTGTATGCTAACAATAACCATACCATGTTTTCCTATTCTAATTCTCTAATTCTTTTATACTTTATTTGTTTCATGCACCTTATTTTTCCCAGCACTATAGGTACAACTTTATAATATTAGCATTAAGATAACTGTCTGTTTACAAGGAACTGTACTGGTTTTTTTTGTTTGAATACAACTATGCGTATATACATAGTTCTATTAAAGCACTTGAAAATTTGTGCTGGCCATGTAGGGTAATAGCATAGTAGCCATGGCACTGTTTATCCAAAGCTTGTAGCTGCTCTTATACATATAAGGTGTTTTATTGTTGTTTAGTTTTATCCTTTTGGACATGTTCACAATGATTCGAGATTATCAACACTTAGCGAGGGGAGCTCACCATCCATCACCCTCACTGAAGAGTTCTTCTTTTATGATAACATACCCAGGATAGCGTATGTACGTCAGCAGTCTATTATATGTACTGTATATTTACACATTCCTGAAATCACTGCATATATATATATATATATATAATTTTATAGATTAATGATAATGGAATAATTAGTTTTGGTAACCGCTACAATATTCGTACTCCTCTGTCACTACCACTTAACGGTAATCCAATGATCATTGCACCATACTGGGCTGACGTTGACACCAGAGGAACTGGAAATGTTTACTATCGTCAGACCACTGATCCTATTCTCCTTGCTAGAGCAACCAGTGAAATAAGAACAGCTTTTCCAGAATCTAGCAATGTTACAATTATAAACTTGTTAATTGCAACTTGGAATAGAGTTGGGTATTATCTTCGAAATACTGACAAGGTGATTGTGTAAATTATTGTGTGTGGTAAAGGTGTATGCATGTTATGTACACAATAATATTATTGTGCTGTACCCTAAGAAATCGGCTAAAAACACAAGTAGATCTTTTTCTTAAGAGAGATATCATTTCAGCCATCTAGACGATTAGTGATGATGGTAAAGAATGATGTAAAGAACAGACATGTGCAGCTTGGCTCCATTACAAGTTTGGGAAAGGGTTGTAATAGATTATGTATTTTATTACTTCTCCATGGTGAATGAAAGCTTCAATTGGTCTTAAAAAGTATCAGACATTTGAATGAAAAGTTTTTAATAGGTCAATCAGTCAAATTTTAAGAACTTGCATTGCACCCTAGTATTGTGTTTCAAAGTATATAAAAGTGTCTAATCTATTATCTGCTAAAGTGCCATCATTTAATATTTTTAGACCAATACATTCCAGTGTGTACTAGCCACTAGTGGAGTAGAGTCATTTGTAATATTCCTATATGCTGATGGGAGAATACAGTGGACTACTGGTGATTTGTCTGGTGGAGTTGATGGACTTAATGGGACTGAAGCTCTAGCAGGAATTAATGCTGGTGATGGTGTTAACTCAATTACTATCCCTGGATCACGAACATCTAGTATCATTAATATTGCTCAAACAAGTAATGTAGGGATACCAGGAGTATGGATATTTAAAGTTGGTCAAGGTACGTACTTACATGCAGCTTAACAAAACACTTTGTTTTTAAGTTTTAGAAAATAGAAAAATTTACAGATTTGATGAACGTCCTTATAAAATTCATACCACAGTGTATTATAGCTATGTACGTAGTTCACTTTAAAAATAATTTTTAAAGTGAACTACGTAGTGGGGCTCTTGCAGATATGTTATACTGTTGTATTGGATTAGCATGCTGTAATCTGTGTTGTTTGTAATATTTTTGTTTGGGTAGCTGGCACCCATAGATAAAATTTGAAGGGAATTTTAGGAGTCTAGGTATCAAATAATCTACATAGCTATCACATTGCCTTAATACTTGATAAACCTGGAAATATCCATTGTGGTAAGCTATGTATTATACTGTATGCAGGCATGTGCAATTATAATGCTTATAAGTGCCCCCAGGGTGAAGCAAGCACTAGATAAAGCTACCTAGTGAAAACAGATAGCATATAGACACATATACTAATCTGTAAGTGATAGTTATCTCACAGACAGCATAACACATACAGTACTATTGTACGGACTGAATGAGCAATGTAATTTAATTATTTTCCTGTAGACAACTGCCAGCCTGAAATCAATACATGTGTGTCAGAAGTAAGTAATTTCAAACACAATTTCTTTTGTCTAAAAATTTTATTGATAAATTAATGGCATGTCTAATTTTCTAGTTTTACCCTTATGGATTTGCACACAATGATCGGAGGGTGATATCATCTTCATTCAGTGGAGAAGGAAGCTCACCAGCAATCACAATGGCCAGAAATTTCTTCTTTTATGATAACATTGCCAACACTGTATATGTATGTTACATGTTCTTTACAGTTATAAGTGTACTAATTAATGCCTCTTCCCTCCAGGTCAATGATAATGGAATTATTAGTATTGGCAGTCGTTACAATGCTCGTACCCCACTGTCATTGCCACGGAGTGGAAGTAGTCTAAGGATTATTGCACCATACTGGGCTGATGTTGACACCAGAGGAACTGGAAATATTTACTATCGTCAGACCACCGATCCTAGCCTCTTAGCTAGAGCAACCAGTGAAATAAGAGCAGCTTTTCCCAATTCTCAGAGTGTGACAATCAGGAATTTATTAGTAGCAACCTGGGATGGTGTTGGATATTATTCTCGGAGGAGTGATAAAGTACTGAATAATATAGTGGTTCACATCATTAGGTCTATAACATATTACTGTACACTTTATAATGTTGTGTATGTGCTTAGCTACAGTGTATGCCCCTGTATGTGTGGTCAGTAGGCATTTAGTGGGAGATTTTATAGTTTTATGATTTTTATTGCTATTAATATTGATCTGCTATTGTAACTGTTGTTATTTACAGTTTGTTTGTTCATTGTAGACCAACACATTTCAGTGTGTACTAGCCACTAGTGGAGTTGAGTCATTTGTAATATTCCTATATGCTGATGGGAGAATACAATGGACTACTGGTGATAACTCTGGTGGATTTAGAGGACTTGGTAGAACTGAAGCTCTAGCAGGAATTAATGCTGGTGATGGTCGTAATTTTGTAACTATCCCTGGATCACATACTTCAAGAATTATAAATATTCCTCAGACCAGCAATGTTGACATTCCAGGAATTTGGATGTTTAAAGTTGATCAAAGTATGTATACAATTGTATTATGCAATTAGTTACTGTACGTATGTACTGATAAATTACAGATTCTCCAAACACGGCTCCAACAAATTTCAAAGTATTGCTTATTGCAGCAACTTCTGTCACATTTCAGTGGAATATTTTAAGTGATCAGCAAACTAATGGACTTGTGAGACAATATGTGATTATATGTTCTGAAAGAAATAACATCACGGTAAGTGGAATGTACAATAGTAAATTCATTGAGTCAAACATTCTCTCTTAAGTGCACAAAATCAGACAAGATCAATTTTACCAAATGTTCTCCAAAGAAATCTAAAATAATAAAGTGCCTTTCACTGTACAGTAGTTTAGTAAATTTGCTTAATTGGAGTATGGTACTGTACTACAGCAATAGGTATATGAAGAAGGTGTAGTTTCAGAAAAAATGTACTGCATGCATACAACACTAGGATATGTTTACTACAAGAACCTATGGTATTTTTAGGTATACATGACATATATATCCAGTGGCTCCACTTGTATTGGCTTGGGTGATTGATCACCTTGTACAGGCTATCAGCCTAATAAGTGTTACATATTAGCTGTAACATGGGGAGTTCGGGCTTTGCCTGGTGTGTATGCCCAACTGCCCAAGGGCCGCAATCAGGCAAAGCCCCCATGCCCGTGTTACAACTATTACTTATTAGCACTTCACAGCGACCAGCACTGAAAGTCTGACAGCAACTTGTGCTGCAGCCTTAGAATTACCTAACCTAATTACAAGGACTTAGACTTCAATGAAATAGCTAATAAGGTGTAACAGAAAAGGGGCCAAAGTAAAGAAAATAAATACCCCAACCCCAGGATTTGAACTGCAGGTCTAATTGGGGCCACACTCAGTCTTCCTCCAGGAGGGATGGATTTTCTTAATTATGTGACTCGGTCTGATAAAACCAGTCTTATAGCCTTTCCAAATATTTGAGTTTGATGACTCGTAAACTGCTTGAAACTTTGCCACCTTATTGTACTATGTACGTAACAGCTTTTAAGTTTCAGGTTGTCACCTCTTTCACAAGTTTATTTGCCAGTTGAAAAGGCTCTATCAACTGGGGTTGTCATACTAGGTCACATATGTATGAAGATGCAAGTATTAATGCAGTTACTGCATGCACCATGTAGTTTTCAGCACACATACATCGATATTTCATTTTTATGCAGGTACAGAATTCTACAGTTGCCACTACCACAGTGGGGATTATTACTGGTCTACGGCCACACACCACCTACATGTGTACAATCCATGTAGTTACTAGTTCGGCTGGACCTACCAGTGACCCTATTACAGTAACAACTGCTCAGCAAGGTTAGATATTGTCTCTAAGTATTGTGCAATAATAATGGTTGTAATTTTCTAGCCTCTAATCCTCCAGTGATAACTTCAGTCAATGCAATTGACTCTCAGTCAGTTCGTGTAACCTGGAGAGCACCAACGCAACCTAATGGAGCTATAACCAGTTACACTATCACATATAATATTGATGGAGGCTCTTTTATCACTGTTAATGTTCCTTATAATGGAAGAGTGGTAAGCTTACATTACACTGGGTTGTTCTTACATAGATATATTAAATACAGACACAATTTTATGATATTACTGGACTGGCTCCATATCAGTTAGTCACAGTGACCATCACTGCTACTAATGGAGGAGGAACAAGTGGGAACAGTAATGAAGTGTCTGGCAGAGCTGGTGAAACAGGTACTTTCTGTTGTGACAAATAAGTAGTACAAAGCTCATCAAAAATTACTAATTTAAAAATGAAGAAGGAATCCAAGCAATAAAAAGTAAAGATGAATGATGGTGTTACAGCCTAGCTTGGTTGGAAAATCCCTACATTGGCATGTTATAACAATGATTTTGTTCAATGCCAAAGTAGAGATTTTCCCACTGAGCTATGCTGTAATGCCATCATTCATCTATTGTTTCACAAATTTTTATTGCTTGGATCCCTACTTCATTTTGATAATTTTTAATAAAACTAGTTTGTTTGGTTTTTTTTGTTAAATTGAACAATGATAAACCCTACTGAAAAAGTGAGAAATCATAATAGTTAAGTACTGGCTGAATGCATAGGAGATTTTGGGATCGATCCCAGGCCGTGTGGCTCCTCAGGCACTTCGAAAAGGAGTCTTCCACACACATCCAATTCTATGAACTTGGAAAATCATAACTCCATGATTAAAAGACATAAAGCTCTGAAATTTTGTCCATCCCTTAAGCTGTGATTATGCTCACTACTGAGCCAATAGTCTTTTCCAATCTGAAGTTTTGAATCAGCAAAGTTAGCAAATTGGATGTGTGTGGAAGATCCCTTTTCGCAAATCCAGTCACATATATAGAACCCAAATCTGCTCAAATAGAATTTTGACCATATATCCTCTCTCTTTACAAATAGCAAAAGTTCTCTCACACAATGTCACATGATCTAATATCCAGCCACCTATGACTGTTTTCTTGTTTTTAATGCTGTAGTTTGATGTTAGATAAACTGTTAATTTCAGTAAAGGTGATCTTCATTGCATAAGATGTCTCTAGGATGATTTGTGAAGGCAAAATTTTAGGTCGCGCACATCATTTTTTGGGGTATCCAGTAACTACCGTACTGTTAGGTAACAATGGACTATGCATATGAGAAAGCTTTATCCAAGGTGCATTTAAATCTCAGTAGATTTTTAGCTATTATAAATAAACATCATAACTGTTAAATACATAGCAACAGTATACACTACCTTTTATATTTATAAATACAATTTACCTATAAATGTACTGTATCTACTGTGCTCCAAGCATTGCACATAAAAACAAGTTTTTTTAGGTGATGATGCATGCTATGGGGTAAAAAGTAAAGTGACATAATTATTATATTGTAAATGAGCTCCTGCAAATTTTATAATAACGTTGAATATACTGTATGCTGTATAACATTGTATGAATTGTTCTGTACTGCCATAGGTACATATTAACTAAGTTTATGTACATATGTATAACGCAGTTCCAGGAGTGACACAGTTTAATGTAAACGATGTACAAACTATCACTGAAGTACAAGTGACATGGACACCACCTGAACAACCCAACGGTCTCGTCATATCCTACCAAGTACTATATTCTGTATATGAATCAACCACTACTGTACAAAGTACAATGCTAAACGGCAATGACAGGAGCTATACCATAAGAAATTTAAGTAAGGACACTTTCATTAAGTAAATTTTTTGTTTTAATTCAAGTACACTACACAGTACCAGGTACTCCTTATCAAGTGAGAGTGGTGGCATATAATGGTGCTGGTAGGGGAGTACTGGGTGATAACAAAATATTCTTCAGTGAAGAGCTCACTCCAACTAAGGCACCGGAGAATATTCAAGCCACACAATTAAGTGCTACTTCAGTCAATGTCACCTGGACTCCACTGACTCTCTTTGAGGCTCATGGGTTTCCACAGTACATAGTGTCACTGTCTCCACTCACTGCTGATACAGAAGGTCGTAGAAGAAGACAAGCAAATCCAACCATCATTACACCAAACAGCTTTGCAGTGTTCACACATTTGGATGCTGACTATTCTGTATCAGTGAGTGTAACAACTGGTGGCAGATCAGATTCTGTGATGAGTAGCCTATCTGTTAATAGTACGTTATCATTTTATTGTATGTCAGTTTTGGTTAACTCAACAATAATATCTGGTTACATGGGCAGATCCAAGAGGGTAACCCCCTAAAGTTATGTGATTTAACATGGTCTATAGCTGTAGCATTCACTTACGCTGTACTAATGTGATTGTGCCCTGAGGTAGATTTTAATGAGCATAATGTATATATCTAGCTAACTATGGTAGCTGGAATCTATACTGCTGTTTATACAGCTTATTGATATACTGTGCTACTGTAGATCTAGGTTATATACTACATACATAGCTTCATGACATACAGTATTATCAATGAATGGCAATGATGGTCAGAGGTCTTGTTCATCACACTCCTTCCTCGTTGATTTGAAATACGTAATAACTGCTGTAATGAGTTCAATTGATTCTGTGTCTTCTGAGAAATCTCAAGAACAGCCAACTGATATCATGTGACCATGTAGACCAATGTCAAGTGGGGTTGGGTGTATTACCATAAAAGAAAACTACTGGCAGTAAAACCAGTATTAGTACAGGAAAGAAGGCAAAACCTGTAATACAAATATAGGATAAATTAATCAAAAATCAATCAAAGAAGCAGAAAAGAAATCATCTAGCTGGTTCTTAGGGACTGTGTTGTAACTGGTAGACTGTTCCGTCAATCCACAGTTCCAATTATTGAAAAAAAATTACTGGTGCTGTATAGTGTGGAGCTTGAATAGCTTGTATGTGTCACTTTTGGTATATAAATTGATCATGAGTGACCAAGGAGATTGTAAAAACAGTCAGCAATATCAATGGCAATATCATTGTAACAATAGATATTGTACCTGTGCCTTAGTAGTCTATACAACCAGTTGTACCATGTAACAATATCAGTGACTAGGATAGGGACCAGCCTATTATGCTCATGTTTTACCTACTGTATTATGCTATGCTGCACTGCTCAAATTTTCCATTATTATGTTCAATATTATGTTCACTTTATTTCATTGTGCTGATGTATGTAATACTTATGAAAAGTTGTCTTGCTCTAATCAAGTTAGAGAGCTAGAGTTCCAGCATATCGTTTGTATGCAAAATTGAAGGTATTGATGTTAGTTTAAAGTTGCTAGGTATGCAGGTTAAAGAATTTGAAAAATGCTTCATAAAATCTGTGCTAGTGTCTGATTGCTTTGTTAGAGTAATTGACTGAGTGTGTTGGGAAATTCATTATGTACACAGACTAAGTTTCCTTAAAATCTGGGATTATTCTGCCCACTATGCTAAATAATACTTTCTGGTACCTACTTATTACGCTCAAAATTATGCTAGCATAATAGGCTGATCCCTATAGGAATGCCACTTCCTTTGTAGTTGTGAATTCTAAGCTTCTTCCACTCACAGTATTGTAAGTGCATGTCTTCTGTCATATGCTAAAGTTTGAATAATCAATAAAACATGTGCAATGATCACATGATACTACAAATATTAGCTGAATATTGTCTGACTATTCTATTAGAGTATTTAGATCTTCTGTGATCTTTCTCATACTTTCTGTTCAAGATTCAACCTGAGGGGGTCTCTAGACCCTAAAGACCCCAATGTAAACCTTTGTTGCACATTTTTAAACAGCACAAGAAATAAAACTGTTTGCCACTATCTACATTAATGATAGCGATTAGGGGTGTACAGTATCTGTTGATGCTATTACCTGCATTTGATAATGTATATATTTCAGTGTTTGGAGCTTATATGGATATTGTTTTATCACAGTTTCAGTTGGTACTGTCAGCAGTGGTGGTGATGATGATGACTGTAACAACCTTATTATCATAACTAGTGGAGCTGTTGCAGGAGTAGTGATTGTTACAGTTCTGATAATAATTGCTATACTAGTTGCATGCTACTGCAGGTAATCCATACTTATGAGTGCTGAAACATACACGAATATTACCAGTGTAAAACTTTGTTTTTTGCTTTGAAACATTTGCATGAGTTACAATGATTTAACTTTTGTTGAAAATTTCTTTTGTTAGCATTTAGCGTGTTTAAATATGCAACATGTGTACTATTAATGATGTCTTATAGGAAAAGAAAAAATCATCTACCACCTCCAGAACCTGTTACATTTGCAAACAAGATAGCACCTGTGATTATAAAGAATCACGGGTTGCAAAGTCAGCGAGCCAAGGAAAGTGATTACACCTTGCCACCAGACTCTGAGCCTGTGACATTTACAAACCAGTCTGCATCTGAGGCGATGGTGGTAGAATTTCACAAGAATGAGCAATAAACACATTTGCTGCTGCTGCTGTTCTGATGCAAAATTAATATTAGCATATTGAAAACATTACATAACTCGACTTTTAACATTTGTACTAAATTTTATAGCTAATAATTATAATGCATAAATAATATATATTATTGTAACTGTATTAAAGTTGTTACACTGATTAACAAACTATCTTGAATACATTAATTAATTGATGGTATGCATATCAAATCCTGACACCTATAAATAATTGTGGATAGTGTATACAGTATATATTCAGGCAGCCTGCCTCAGTCTGTTTGATACTCTCTTACTATTCTTGTTGAGCTTCTCTATTGACCTACAATACTAAAATTAGAGAAATATTCATTCACTCATGGTATTGATGATAACACATATATCATGGTAACAGGTAACACATACAATGCCTTAATGAAGAACAGACTGATCACAATCATTTGTAGTAACTTTAAGGATATTTGAATGGAACATTTAAGTTATTTTTGGCAGTACCTCAGTCTGTAGTTGTTATCCCTGTACTCACTACATGACTTTTGTAAGCAATTATATTTCAGGGGTGGATCCAGACTTATGGAAAAGGTGGGTCAAAATGAACTCTGAGACACTACATTGTCTGGTTTGGTAAGGTAATACCAAAAAAAAAAAAAAAAAGGTCACAGCCAGCTGAAAATAGCTACCCACCTCACCAACTAGGCATTTATCACTGATAAAGTGCACAAAAATCCTTACATAACTTGCTACACACTGCTCTAATACTGTGACTACTTTATTAGAGTGACTGCTCTATTAGAGTATCTCGATTTTGGTATACTAAAAATTTTTGGTGGGGTCAACAGCCCCCTTTGACACCCGCCCTCCCTTGTATCCACCCCTGTATTTAAGCGATGCAGTTCCTAAGGTGGTTAGGACAGCATAATTTCAGAAATAATAGATACGAATGGAAATCAGGAAAAATTTTGAAATAATTGATACAAGTAGGAATAGTATGTAATTTGGACAACTTCATTAAAAAGATTAAGATCCCAGATCAAGATCAAGATCCCAGTGTGTAAATCATCACACACAGTGATAACTAAGTCATCTCTTGGTATTTAATTTATTTGGACAACTTCATTAAAAAGATCAAGATCCCAGTGTGTAAATCATCAAGATCCCAGTGTGTAAATCATCAAGATCCCAGTGTGTAAATCATCAAGATCCCAGTGTGTAAATCATCAAGATCCCAGTGTGTAAATCATCAAGATCCCAGTGTGTAAATCATCACACACAGTGATAACTAAGTTATCTCTTGGTATTTAATTTATTGGGACAACTTCATTAAAAAGATCAAGATCCCAGTGTGTAAATCATCAAGATCCCAGTTTGTAAATCATCACACACAGTGATAGCTAAGTTATCTCTTGGTATTTAATTTATTTGGACAACTTCATTAAAAAGATCAAGATCCCAGTGTGTAAATCATCATCACACAGTGATAACTAAGTTATCTCTTGGTATTTAATTTATTTGGACAACTTCATTAAAAAGATCAAGATCCCAGTTTGTAAATCATCACACACAGTGATAGCTAAGTTATCTCTTGGTATTTAATTTATTTGGACAACTTCATTAAAAAGATCAAGATCCCAGTGTATAAATCATCACACACAGTGATAACTAAGTTATCTCTTGGTATTTCATTTAGAGAACTAGGTCCTAACAGTCATTGTACAGTATCACCATGACAACAAAGTATACACACCCACATATGTGACTGGGCCTGCGGAAATAGGGCATGTGGGCACATGATTTTTGCCTACTTTTTCAAACTATTATCGTTCATAACGTTTTGTACCATTATGCTATGGCAAGGAAATTTTCAGTGCTTAGTAAGCATTTAATTGGTATTATGATGCAAGTCAAATATTCTGTTCCAGTACTGAGATATGACCTGTACAGTGACAGGGTGTAGTTTGTGCCCACAAGCCCTGTTTTTGCAGGCCTGGTCACATATGTATATATATAACTGAGAGATTTGATTGATTCTATAGACATTAAAACATCATATATTTTTATGTTGTACAAGATCATAAAGAATACTGTAGTCTGTAGCTGTATAGCATAATATGGATAGGCAGATTAACTTAGAGAGGTGTTAGTGGTCATGGTGTATGTTCAGGGGTGGATACAGGATTTCACAAGGGGAGTGCAACAATTTGTATTGCAAGGGCTAAAAGCACACTCAGCATTCAGAGCATAATCTGGAGGATCTGGAGGGATTCCTCCACAAAAAGTGTTAATTTAACGGTTGAATTTATTCCGGGCTATTTTGACTGCATGAACTCTTTTTAATAAGCACAATGGCGGATCCAAGATGGGGCATTTGGGGCAAATGCCTGGATCCGCCCCTGAAGCATGCACTGTGAGTCACTTCATGATCATCAATCTCCAGCAGTGTTACATATTAATATAATTATAGGCTGTCTTACAAAGTGTGTAGCGTAAATGCAGCAATATATACTGTAGTTATAAAATTAATACGGTTCAAATTTTAAAGTTGAATTTCAAAGGGGCTTGCTTGGGGGTGAAACCTGCAGGAGTTTAAGATGTTTAAAATTGTAGCAGTATGAATTGATGCTAATTGCTAAAATACTAAAAATGAAACTGCAGTCAGTAATGACAACTGTATGCTCTGAAAGATCTTCCAATTTACATAATTCATAGGGGAAAGGCAGTGCACCAATGCCACCATAAAATTACTAATGGTAGAGAAAATTTTAGTTGAACTCATTTATACTTTATGAATATAAAAGTTGTAGTATAAAATGATGGTTGTGTTATGTTGGTGAAGAGCTCTTTGTAAACCTACATCCTCTCATATGTAATAATTATACAGGTAAAAGGTAGCAGGGGTTTCTTGGGGTGCAGACACTGTAAAATTTTAACTTTGAAGGATGTTTAACAGTTTCACAAAAGAGACCCAAACATCAAGTTTGTAGCTAAAGCTGAAAATGCCAACTACATGTTCAGTTATATGAAGAAGCTGTTTTCAGAATGGTGAGAACTGATTCTTTATATATAACATAAAAAGTTTAGCTATGAAAAGTAACCCTGTAGAAAGTTCAACCACAACAGGTCAGCTTGTAGAGATATATACAAAAATTCACTATGTAGAGTTCAGCTATGTTATTAGTTACCCCATAGAAAGATCAGCCACAGTCGAGTCACCATGCATGTAGTGAGTTCAGCCACAAGTAAGTCATCCTGTAAAGAGTTCAGCTATAAATAAGTCATCCTGTGGAGAGATCAACTACAATCAAGTCACCATGCATGTAGTGATTTCAGCCACAAACAAGTCACTCTGTAAAGAGTTCTGCTACAAACAAGTCACCCTGTATAGCTCAATCACAAAAAGTCACCTTGTAAAAACTTCAGCTATTGACAAGTCACGTGCACCCTGTAAAGAGACCAGCTACAATCAAGTCACCATGTAGAGAGTTCAGCCACAAACAAGATCAGCCTGTAAAGAATTTAGCTATACAAACAAGCCATCCTGTAGAGAATTGAGCCACAAAAACTTCACCGTAGAAACTTTATAATACAGTCACCCTGTCGAGATATTGGCTACAATGTAGAGAGTTCAGTTACACCCTGTAGAGCCATGCAAAAATCATCCTGTAGCTGGACCATCTGAAAGCATTAATGATTATGTATCCAAGGGCAGATTAGTGTGGGGAGTCTTTGTGGGTCTCAAGAGCCCCCTCAAGTTTGACCTCAACAGGAAGTTTAGGAGGGAATTCAAAACTTCAGGGAGAGATACGAAAGATCAATATACTTAATGAACAGTCACGATCTATTCAGCAATCAGACTAATTGTAGCATCACATGATAGTTATCCAATAACAGTCAACACAAACGAATTGTTACAAGGGTGTAGGATGTTTTACTGGAATGATTCCATAGCACTAATCACTAACATAAGCTTTTGACATTGTTTCACATGGTATTCTACTAAATCACCTTTGGTCTTTTGGCATCACTGGAAAACTGTGGTCGTGGTGTAAATGCTATCTCACTGATAGAGTACAGCAGGTATCTATAAACAGCACCTTAACAGGCAGTGTAATACCAGTTATATCTGGCGTCCCCTGGGGGAGTATTTTAGGCCCCCTATTATTTTTAGTCTATATGAACAGTATCTCTTCCAGTACAGAAGTTAGCAAAGTATTGAAGTTTGCTGATGAAATGTTTTATGACTATTTCATGTGATGAGGACCGCATTAAGCTCCAGCAAGATATTAACTCTATTATTCATCAAGCATCTCTTTCCCATCTAACTATCAACTTTACCTATGTGTTTTCATATTCCCTTCAAGTCAATCTCTAACACCAGATATATACGTATATATATATCTTATTTACAGCACTGAAATCAATTGTCAAGCGACTCAAAAGGACCTTGGAGTGATTGTCTCAGTGACCTGAAGTGGTAAAATCATTACAATTCTATAATATCCAAAGCATACAAATCATTGGCTTTGCTACGGCATACATTTTGTTCCAAGCACTGCCCATCAGTCAAACTACATCTGTACATTACTGTAGTTCATCCCCATCTCACCTATTGCTCACAGTTATGGTGACCGTATCTAATCAAGGACACCTTATCTTTTGAGCGTATTCAATGTCGAGTAACCAAACACATCTTAAGTAATTATAATATCAGTTATAAATCCACGATATTAGAACTCCATCTTTTACCATTAATGCATATCTTTGAGATCCAGGATGTTTTGTTTGCAATCAAGTCACTCAAGTCACCTACAAGAAACTTTGACATCAACAGACACATTACGTTTACTCAGGAACATACCAGATCCTCTACAAACAAACTCATACATCATCTCCACATCAACAACTTAAATAGAAACTCTTATTTTCGTTGTCTTCCTCGTTTGTGGAATGCTCTTCCTGTGATTGATACCAATTTATCTATTGCAACCATCAAGGCTAAACTGAAGAAATTTATGTGGAATCATTTTGTGGATCACTTTGACACTCTACCTACCATTCTCTTTGTCCATGCAGCAAATGTCACGATCTCCCAACATCAAACTTTTAGACACTTTAACTAAGTTGTACTGTAAATTAATAGTTACTATATTAATTTTGTGGATTGGGCTGCAAGCACCAGTTGCTTGCAGAACCTTGGCATATTTGCCATAAAGCAATAATAAATAAAATAAATACATAAATGAACACTCTGGGGTTATTATGTTTTTTTAACCACTATGGTTAACTCAGTGATCACCCTGTACTGGACCAGATTACAAAATGCAAATGATAGGTATACAAGAGGCCTGATGACACTCATATTACGTGTGCTTCACTTGCACCATGACTGCAGCTAGACGATAGCTAACACTGTCAACTCTTTTCCCAGTGTAGCAAGTACAACAAGCACACAGTATTTACACACACACACACACACACACACACACACACACACACACACACACACACACACACACACACACACACACACACACACACACACACACACACACACACACACACACACACACACACACACACACACACACACACACACACACACACGCCACACCACACACACGCGCGCGCCACGCCACATCACACACACACACACACACACACACACACACACACACACACACACACATACACACACACACACACACACACACACAAAACCATAAAACCACAGGTACAGAACAAAGGGTACAAAACACACAATATAAAACAAACATGAGGAAACAAGTACAAGGGTACAAAACCCAAGGGGAGAAAAGCAGGTTACACAAAAACACATGAATATAGTTGTAAGTACGAAAGCATATGAATAAGATTAACAGAGTCTGTACAAACAATACATCTAATCACTAAAAGAATGTAATTACAGTCTGTCACATGTGATTATATACACTATTTCCAAGGTACAATACTGTAACACAATCACATTATACTTTATAATTAACACATCACAAGCATTTATGCCTTTGAATTTTACTTTCCTCTAGCTGATTGTACTTGCCATGCAAATCATAGATCCTTTAGTCAGTACAGACAATTTGAACTACTTGTAGAAAACATTTTAGCAACTGTCTGAGGGTGTCCATTATGCGTTGATACTTGGCATCTTAAAGATCATAAATGTTTAGAAGTTATTCATGCATGCATTTTGTACTAGGTAAATGACACTTTTAAAACAAGACTGACTATGTGGCAGAACAGGAAAAGATAACAAGAGAAAAGGTAAACAGGCATACTTATTTTACATGTATGTCTACAATATCACTGTAGTCATACAGACTTACAGTATGTGTTGAACATGATTAATGTATGCATGAATATGCTTATTGTATGTGTCATTTTGCTGGATTGAAATATACCCTGTTGATTTATATTACAGGTCAAATTACTATGATAACATTCAGTAAGTAAGTAATAACTTTCCCTTTTAAATTATTCTTTACAACTACATTTTACATGATACGTAACTAAACAATACACTCAGCACATTGGATAAATACTTTTAGGGGTATAAATAATGATATATACTATTACTGGACTATTGTAATAGTTAATATGTACATAGCTAGAGTATTGCCTTGAGTATGTATAGACTTTGTGCATAACGTTAAGCCTTAGATTAATTAGCTTTAGTAAGTAATTAGTAGCTACGCATGTACATATACCGTAGATCTGCTAAAGTGCTAATGCTTGGTATTTTGTGCTGAATTATGGCTTATCATTGCACTGAAATCAACAAATGCCATTGCTATGGTATAGCTAGTATGTGACTACAAAATAGTCTAGTTAATTAGTCGAGGATACTATTTCTGGCAGTAATAAATATCCAGATAATAATAATCTAATCCAAAACAGCCAAGCTGTAAAAAAAGTGTGCGGCCCTCAGAAAGGCTATGGTGAAAAAAGATGTGAAATCCAAGGTGGCGGCCAAGAAATGGCTGTGATGGTAGGTTAGTGGTAAAAATTTTAATAATGACAATTCAGGTAAATTTTGTGAAGCGGCACAAAAATTCACCTAAATTGTCGTTATTAAAATTTTTACCATTAACCTACCATCACAGCCATTTCTTGGCCGCCACCTTGGATTTCACATCTTTTTTCACCATAGCCTTTCTGAGGGCCGCACACTTTTTTTACAGCTTGGCTGTTTTGGATTAGATTTCATTTCTTTTTGTATTTGTATACCCCAAAGCTGGCCTATGGCCAGCTTTGGGACTTTTTTAACCTATGTTTTTTTTCTTTACTACAGGAAGACGAAAAGATGAAGTAGATGTATATACTTTAAATATTTTATCAGTGAATGTACAAATTATATATATATAATACATATGTGATCGGATTTGCGAAAAGGGGTCTTCCACACACATCCAATTTGCCAACTTTGACAATTGATAACTTCCGATTGGAAAGAGCTATTGCCTTGAAATTTGGGCAGTGGTGATTTTTTTGCAGCTGAACTCTCTACATGATGGTTTCTTTGTAGCTGAACTCTCTACAAGGTAATTTCTTCTAGCTGATCTCTCTACAGGGAGATTTTTTGTAGCTGAACTATCTACAAGGTAACTTCTTCTAGCTGATCTCTCTACAGGGTGATTTGTTTGTAGCTGAATTCTGTATAGGTGATTTGTTTGCAGCTGAGCTCTTTACAGAATGGTTTCTTTGTAGCTGAACTCTCTACAAAGTAACTTCTTCTAACTGATCTTTCTATGGGGTGATTTGTTTGTAGCTGAACTATCTACAAGGTAATTTCTTCTAGCTGATCTCTCTACAGGGTGATTTGTTTGTAGCTGAATTCTTTACAGGTGATTTGTTTGCAGCTGAGCTCTTTACAGAATGGTTTGTTTGTAGCTGAACTCTCTACAAAGTAACTTCTTCTAACTGATCTTTCTACAGGGTGATTTGTTTGTAGCTGAACTATCTACAAGGTAACTTCTTCTAGCTGATCTCTCTACAGGGAGGTTTGTTTGTAGCTGAACTCTCTACAAGTGATTTGTTTGTAGCTGAATTCTGTACAGGTGATTTGTTTGTAGCTGAATTCTGTACAGGTGGTTTCTTTGTAGCTGAACTCTCTAAAAGGTAACTTCTTCTAACTGATCTTTCTACAGGGCAATTTGTTTCTGGCAGAATTTTCTACAGGGTGATTTCTTTGCAGCTGAACTCTCTACATGATGGTTTCTTTGTAGCTGAACTCTCTACAAGGTAATTTCTTCTAGCTGATCTCTCTACAGTGTGATTTGTTTGTAGCTGAACTATCTACAAGGTAACTTCTTCTAGCTGATCTCTCTACAGGATGATTTGTTCGTAGCTGAATTCTGTACAGGTGATTTGTTTGCAGCTGAGCTCTTTACAGAATAGTTTCTTTGTAGCTGAACTCTCTACAAGGTAATTTTTCTAGCTGATGTCTCTACAAGGTAGCTAGTTTGTAGCTGAACTCTCTACATGGTGGTTTCTTTGTAACTGAACTTTCTACAAGGTGACTTCTTCTAGCTGATCTTTCAATAGGGTGATTTGTTTGTAGCTTCACTCTCTACAAGGTAACTTCTTCTAGCTGATCTCTCTACAGGGAGATTTGTTTGTAACTGAACTTTCTAAATGATAGTTTCTTTGTAGCTGAACTCTCTACAAGTTAACTTCTTCTAGCTGATCTCTCTGCAGGGTGATTTGTTTGTAGCTGAATTCTGTACAGGTGATTTGTTTGCAGCAGAGCTCTTTACAGAATGGTTTCTTTGTAGCTGAACTCTCTACAAGGTAACTTCTTCTAACTGACCTTTCTACGGGGCAATTTGTTTCTGGCAGAATTTTCTACAGGGTGATTTCTGTGCAGCTGAACTCTCTACATGGTGTTTTCTTTGTAGCTGAACTCTCTACAAGGTAATTTCTTCTAGCTGATCTCTCTACAGGGAGATTTGTTTGTAGCTGAACTATCTACAAGGTAACTTCTTCTAGCTGATCTCTCTACAGGGAGATTTGTTTGTAGCTGAACTCTCTACAGGTGATCTGTTTGAAGCTGAACTCTCTAAATGATGGTTTCTTTGTAGCTGAACTCTCTACAAGTTAACTTCTTCTAGCTGATCTCTCTACATGGTGATTTGTTTGTAGCTGAATTCTGTATAGGTGATTTGTTTGCAGCTGAGCTCTTTAAATAATGGTTTCTTTGTAGCTGAACTCTCTCAAGGTAACTTCTTCTAGCTGATGTCTTTACAGGGTCACTAGTTTGTAGCTGAATTCTCTACATGGTGGTTTCTTTGTAACTGAACTCTCTACAAGGTAACTTTTTCTTGCTCATCTTTCTACAGGGTGATTTATTTGTAGCTGAATTCTGTACAGGTGGTTTGTTTGCAGCTGAGCTCTTTAAAGAATGGTTTCTTTGTAGCTGAACTCTCTACAAGGTAACTTCTTCTAGCTGATGTCTCTACAATGTCACTAGTTTGTAGCTGAGCTCTCTACATGGTGGTTTTTTTGTAACTGACCTCTCTACAAGGTGACCTCTTCTAGCTGATCTTTCTACAGGGTGATTTGTTTGAAGCTGAACTCTCTACAGGGTAACTTCTTCTAGCTGATCTCTCTACAGGTAGATTTGTTTGTAGCTGAACTCTCTACATGATGGTTTCTTTGTAGCTGAACTCTCTCAAGGTAACTTCTTCTAGCTGATGTCTTTACAGGGTCACTAGTTTGTAGCTGAATTCTCTACATGGTGGTTTCTTTGTAACTGAACTCTCTACAAGGTAACTTTTTCTAGCTCATCTTTCTACAGGGTGATTTGTTTGAAGCTGAACTCTCTACAAGGTAACTTCTTCTAGCTGATCTCTCTACAGGGAGATTTGTTTGTAGCTGAACTCTCTACATGATGGTTTCTTTGTAGCTGAACTCTCTCAAGGTAACTTCTTCTAGCTGATGTCTCTACAAGGTCACTAGTTTGTAGCTGAGCTCTCTACATGATGGTTTTTTTGTAACTGAACTCTCTACAAGGTGACCTCTTCTAGCTGATCTTTCTACAGGGTGATTTGTTTGAAGCTGAACTCTCTACAAGGTAACTTCTTCTAGCTGATCTCTCTACAGGGAGATTTGTTTGTAGCTGAACTCTCTACATGATGGTTTCTTTGTAGCTGAACTCTCTCAAGGTAACTTCTTCTAGCTGATGTCTTTACAGGGTCACTAGTTTGTAGCTGAATTCTCTACATGGTGGTTTCTTTGTAACTGAACTCTCTACAAGGTAACTTTTTCTTGCTCATCTTTCTACAGGGTGATTTATTTGTAGCTGAATTCTGTACAGGTGTTTTATTTGCAGCTGAGCTCTTTAAAGAATGGTTTCTTTGTAGCTGAACTCTCTATAAGGTAACTTCTTCTAGCTGATGTCTCTACAAGGTCACTAGTTTGTAGCTGAGCTCTCAACATGATGGTTTTTTTGTAACTGAACTCTCTACAAGGTGACCTCTTCTAGCTGATCTTTCTACAGGGTGATTTGTTTGAAGCTGAACTCTCTACAAGGTAACTTCTTCTAGCTGATCTCTCTACAGGGAGATTTGTTTGTAGCTGAACTCTCTACATGATGGTTTCTTTGTAGCTGAACTCTCTCAAGGTAACTTCTTCTAGCTGATGTCTTTACAGGGTCACTAGTTTGTAGCTGAATTCTCTACATGGTGGTTTCTTTGTAACTGAACTCTCTACAAGGTAACTTTTTCTAGCTCATCTTTCTACAGGGTGATTTGTTTGAAGCTGAACTCTCTACAAGGTAACTTCTTCTAGCTGATCTCTCTACAGGGAGATTTGTTTGTAGCTGAACTCTCTACATGATGGTTTCTTTGTAGCTGAACTCTCTCAAGGTAACTTCTTCTAGCTGATGTCTCTACAAGGTCACTAGTTTGTAGCTGAGTTCTCTACATGATGGTTTTTTTGTAACTGAACTCTCTACAAGGTGACCTCTTCTAGCTGATCTTTCTACAGGGTGATTTGTTTGAAGCTGAACTCTCTACAAGGTAACTTCTTCTAGCTGATCTCTCTACAGGGAGATTTGTTTGTAGCTGAACTCTCTACATGATGGTTTCTTTGTAGCTGAACTCTCTCAAGGTAACTTCTTCTAGCTGATGTCTTTACAGGGTCACTAGTTTGTAGCTGAATTCTCTACATGGTGGTTTCTTTGTAACTGAACTCTCTACAAGGTAACTTTTTCTTGCTCATCTTTCTACAGGGTGATTTATTTGTAGCTGAATTCTGTACAGGTGTTTTGTTTGCAGCTGAGCTCTTTAAAGAATGGTTTCTTTGTAGCTGAACTCTCTATAAGGTAACTTCTTCTAGCTGATGTCTCTACAAGGTCACTAGTTTGTAGCTGAGCTCTCAACATGATGGTTTTTTTGTAACTGAATTCTCTACAAGGTGACCTCTTCTAGCTGATCTTTCTACAGGGTGATTTGTTTGAAGCTGAACTCTCTACAAGGTAACTTCTTCTAGCTGATCTCTCTACAGGGAGATTTGTTTGTAGCTGAACTCTCTACATGATGGTTTCTTTGTAGCTGAACTCTCTGCAAGGTAACTTCTTTTATTGATCTCTCCACAGGGCGATTTGTTTGTAGCTGAACTCTCTACATGGTGGTTTCTTTGTAGCTGAACTCTACAAGGTGATCTTTTCTAGCTGAACTATCTCTTTCCATAGTTGCATGAACTCCATACAAGGTAACTTCTTCTAGCTGATCTCTCTACAGGGTGACTTGTGTGTAGCTGATCTCTATACAGGTTTCTTATTTCTAGCTGATCTCTTGAATTCTCTTCAGGGTGACTGCTCTATTAGAATGACTGCTCTATTAGAGTATCTCGATCTCGCACTTGCTGCATCAAGTTGGATTTCGTGTTATAACTCCGTGGCTTTAAGTCTGATTCTTCTACACCATTGATGAGCCTTTCTAAGATGATTACTCCATCTGTACAACGATTTTCAAAGCATTACCCCAAGCGGTTTATCTGGTAGGCGTGGCAAGCAGTCGTTTTTTTTTATTAGCTAATCTCGATTGCGTAATTGTTACACACTGTTGGTGTTTTCGTTGTATCTTCCTGGCTTTTAGCTCGATTTCTTTCAAACCACAAAAGGTTTGAGGTTCAATAGTTAACCTATTCACCCACCGATTTTCAGCTTCTTCCCATACGCGGTTTACCCTGTAGGCGTGACAACATATTGGTGTTATTTTTCGTGAATAATCGCTCATAACTCTTTGCCTGTTTATCGTATTCCAGCCAAAGTTGGTACCGAGATGTGCCTTTATATCCCCCTTCTGTGTGCCAAATTTCAAGGCAATCGGATATGGCGTGCGAGTTTTATAGCAGTTTTTGTAAGTGTGCGACAAGAAAAAGAAAAATAAGAAGAAGAAGAAAAAAAACGAAGAAACTGAGCCAATTTTTGAAGTCGCATATCTCGGGAACGCGTGAAGCGATTTCGCTCAAATTTGGAATGTGGAGTGCTGCAGTTGGGGGGCATGTCCACAGCAAAAATCGTCTTGTTTCATCAAGGAAGCACAGAGCTACGGAGGTTCGAAAATTGCGTTTTCTTACTTCCTGTCAATATACTCACGGGTGTTACGCGCCGGCTTCTTGGGCCGCACGACACACTACCGTGTGTCTTGATGTGCTTATAGAACTATTTCATTAAACATTTTACTATTCCTTAAAATACACATAATGTGTTGACAAATCAACCAAAACAACTCAGTGAAAGATGTGGTACTGTAACTATAGAATGCTGTAGTATGTTATCTTAGGCTACATACTGTAAGGTACATAGTATTATTATCACATCCCTATCCACATCACAATATTTTGGCCAGTTCTGTTAAAACCTGGCCTTTCTTTCAAGTGGCTTAAGGATAAAATTGAAATAATTTATCAGCTTGAAACTTATACCAACAAATATAATATATATATATATGCTATGACGTATATTTAATCTAAGCCACACAGAAAGGAAATACGAACTGTAAAAATCAGACTTGCCAAATGACAGGCATGTACTATTATTGTACATGGATCATGATTCAGTCTTAGCTATAGTTGGTTGTTGCATAGATCCTTTGGTTTTGGTATCAAACTGCAGATTGGAATTTTTCTGTATTGGTAGGGCACTATAGTTTGCCTTTTATCAGCATCATTGTATCTGTAGAAAAGAAGAACAATGGTTGCATAAAAACAAGCCTCAAATCCAAAGTATGTCAGTTCTGTAAAGATAAACAATCATGATTTATGTCAAGTAGGCCATTGGAATAACATTAAAATGCTTGTTATGGGGGTGTATGTGGCTCTTCATTGATTACAGCATGCTTGTAAATATGTTTGTAATTGTGTAATGTACGTATGTTGACTCACTGTCTCTTGGGAAAACACTTAATCGTGTGTTGTAATTCTATATACCCTAGCAAATAACAGATGTAGTCCAGAACTTCCTGGCTGTGGAATGTCTACGTAAGGTAAACTCAGACAGGTACGTGACTGACAGTTAAATCATCCAGCTGTACAGTGGTGTACAGGTTTGTATTTAGTATAGTACTAGTATACACAATGATAGATATTGTACCACAGTATGTACTGTAGCTACACCTATACTATTATTATTATTATAGCATTACTTAACATGTGTAATCTTAACACATACAGCATTGTTACTCTAACACAATAAGTTACATACAGTGTTATATAGAGACTCCACATTCAGCATGTATTTGTCCTTATCCCGCCACAAGTAGAATTTTTTTTTTGTTCTTAATCCAGAGAAGACTGAAGTGAGTCAATTATCATGATAATAAGATGTTATACCGTACATACAGTACGTTATACTTTCAGATCATGTGGAGTCTACACAGGCTAGATTTATGAACTTTCCCAAAGCCTTGGCAGCCTATCAAATGTGTCTGTTTATGAGTTAGCAAAAAATACATGGCTTTGCTACGGCATACATTTTGTTCCAAGCACTGCCCATCAGTCAAACTACATCTGTACATTACTGTAGTTCATCCCCATCTCACCTATTGCTCACAGTTATGGTGACCGTATCTAATCAAGGACACCTTATCTTTTGAGCGTATTCAATGTCGAGTAACCAAACACATCTTGAGTAATTATAATATCAGTTATAAATCCACGATATTAGAACTCCATCTTTTACCATTAATGCATATCTTTGAGATCCAGGATGTTTTGTTTGCAATCAAGTCACTCAAGTCACCTACAAGAAATTTTGACATCAACAGACACATTACGTTTACTCAGGAACATACCAGATCCTCTACAAACAAACTCATACATCATCTCCACATCATCTCCACATCATCTCCACATCAACAACTTAAATAGAAACTCTTATTTTCGTTGTCTTCCTCGTTTGTGGAATGCTCTTCCTGTGATTGATACCAATTTATCTATTGCAACCATCAAGGCTAAACTGAAGAAATTTATGTGGAATCATTTTGTGGATCACTTTGACGATGACAATCACTGTACCTACCATTCTCTTTGTCCGTGCAGCAAATGTCACGATCTCCCAACAACAAACTTTCAGACACTTTAGCTAAGTTGTACTGTAAATTAATAGTTACTATATTTGTATTTTGGCTGCAAGCACCAGTTGCTTGCAGACCCTTGGCATATTTGCCATAAAGCAACAATAAAATAAATAAATAAATGAACATTCTGAGGTTATTATGTTTAGCTATAGTTATACAAATCATGTGGTTATAGTCACAAATTATTTGTTTATTGTTAACCTGATCCCTGTAACCTTATAAGGTGATGTTTATTCCTGTGGGGCATGTGATCAGTAGGAGATGATAGTTCACATTAATTTTAGTTATTTAATGGAGCAAATCTATTAGTAAGCTATCATCTCCTAACAATAGAGAAATGTGTAGTATGTGATGGCTACAAGTGTACTATAGTTATTTGTTTTTAACCACTATGGTTAACTCAGTGATCACCCTGTACTGGACCAGATTACAAAATGTAAATGATAGGTATACAAGAGGCCTGATGACACTCATATTACATGTGCTTCGCTTGCACTGTGAGCTAGATGATAGCTAACGCTGTCAACTCTTTTCCCAGTGTAGCAAGTACAACAAGCACACAGTATTTACACACACATGCACACACACACATACACACGCACACACACACACACGCACACACACACACACACACGCACACACACACATGCACACACACACACACACACACACACACACACACACACACACACACACACACACACACACACACACACACACACACACACACACACACACACACACACACACACACAAAACCATAAAACCACAGGTACAGAACAAAGGGTGAAAACATACATGAGAAAATAAGTACAAGGGTACAAAACCCAAGGAGAGAAAAGCACGTTGCACAAAATACATGAATATAGTTGTAAGTACAAAAGCATATGAATAAGATTAACAGAGTCTGTACAAACAATACATTTAATCACTAAAAGAATGTAATTACAGTCTGTCACATGTGGTTAAATACACTATTTCCAAGGTACAATATTGTAACACAATTACATAATACTTTTAAATTATTATGTGTTAAACACATCACAAGAATTTATGACTTTGAACTTGTGCTGTCCTAATTACTTTCCTCTAACTGATTGTACTGCGCAAATCATATTGAGCCTACATCCTTTAGTCAGTACAGACAATCTGACACACTCAAAATAAAAGAACTACTTGTAGAAAACATTTTAGCAACTGTCTGAGGGTGTCCATTATGCGCTGATGCTTGGAATCTTAAAGATTTAGAAGCTATATATGCATGCATTTTATAAATTTCCAGGCCTAGGTAAATGACACTTTTGAAACAAGACTGACTATGTGGCAGAACAGGAAAAGATAACGACAGGCACAGTAAACAGGCATACGTATTAAACATGCATGTCTAAAGTATCACTGTAGGCGTACAGACTTACAGTTTGTATTGAACATTAATGCATGCATGAATCCTTATTGTACGTGTCATTTTGCTGGATTGAAATACACCCAGTTGAGTTCTATTGCAAGTCAAATTACTATGACAACATACAGTAAGTTATACAAAACTTTCCCTCCCGTGTAGATACATGATACGTAACTAAACAAATAATTATATAGAAATTATAGATCCTTTGGTTTTGGTTTCAGATTGATAGGCATTTTTCTGTATTGGTAGAGCACTAGTTTGCTTTATATCATCATCATCACAGTATCTGTAGATACGAACAATGATATGTGCTTTAAAATAAGCCTCAAAGGTGTATGGTATGGTTGGTTTAAATACAAAAGGAAGTGAAATCTATGAAAAAAACAGCCAAGCTGTAGAAAAGGGTGTGGCCTTCAAAAGTCTGGGTGAAAAATCAAGCGTGGTGGCCATGAAATGGCGGCAATGATAATAACTTTTAATAATGTCTTTGTGAATACACTAACATCTAGCCTGTATAGACTCCACATGATCTGAAAGTATAACATACTTACAGTATACTATCTTATTTTCAATATTGACTCACTACATGCAGTCATCTCTGGATTAAGAACAAATAAATCTATATATTTTGTGGTGGAATGATAGAGCTAAGGATAAGTGATAATGTCATGTAACTGAAAATGTTGTGTCTACTCTGTTTGTACTGCAGCTAGCTACGCTCATCTGACTAGCTACACATACACCTGTAGAAAGGTATTATACAGACAATACAATCAATACAGTACTTACGTGAAAATCAGGAAAGAATATGGTATATTAAACAAAACCAGTTGCTGGCGAGAAGTCTGTACAGGTTGAATGCAGAGAAGCTATCAGATTCCGACTGTTGTGGCTTTTTTGGTAGCTACAAGTTATTTCTGGGGATCAAGTCACCACTGGGTCAGGGATTTTTTTCTGCATTCTTCACACCCTACTGATATGTTTCTGACTCCCTGTATTTTCACGCTTTAAGCCTTCTCACAGGTCCCTAGTGGGATAGCATTCACAGAGTAAACTGGATGATTGCATGATACATGGATATAGTGACATCACAAAGCATCATTGTGTGTGGATTTAAACACGATATACCGCACTGTACATAGGAGCACATTGATAGGGCAACTAATGCTTAATATTAATTAGATCACTTATCATAAGTAATCAGAGAATGTGGGAATCCATTAAATATTTAACATTATGTGGGATTGAAACTTCCCTTGTTTGATTGTATATTGAAGTCAGCAAATACCAAAATAGATACATAATTAAAATTCCTTTTTAAGAACTAGATATTACAAAAGTACAATCCCTTGAATCTGTGGTGAGTTACATTACTTAAAATGCTATGTTGTACAGCATTACCTATTAGACTCTAACTGACCTTGCAATGGTGACTGCAGTTAGACTAAGTGTTCATAATGTTTATTCACCTAAGCAGTACATGCCTTATCAATGTACATTTGTAATTATATAATACATTTTGAAGCATCTGTTTTTATCATACTATAATGTATTAAACTTATAAATTTCTTTATCAGTTTTACCAGGCAAATGATTGTGGAGCTTAGTACGTATTTGTAAATACAGCTATGTGTTTGAAGTTCTACACAGTACAATAGTAAGGTAAGGGAAGCTGTGTATCATCTCAACAGAGCCCGAGGAAGTGTTATTATGGTGGTGCAATGCACAGCTAGCATTTTTTAACAGTTTCTCTGCAGTAACTTCGGCTTAAGCATTCAGTGTCTTAAAAATATATCTGGCTGTATAATTTGTTGCTTTGTGTCTTAGTTGTTTCCAAAGTTCCTGACTATAGTATGTACAAGTTGAGCTGAATCCTGAAAAACAGCTAAAAATTAAAAGTGGATTTTTTCTCAAGAGAGTAAACATTTCAGCCAACCAGATGATTAATGGTGACAGCTAAGGTGTCAACAACAGAGACGTACAGTTTGGCTTCATTACAAGTTCGAGAAAGGACTACAATGGACACTGCAATTTTGTGGCTTCCCCCATAGGAAATGTATAGTGAAAATTTTGATTGGCCGTAAATGTTACGTCAGAATTTTGAATGAAAAGATTTTGAAATATTTAGCGGGTCAAGCAGTACTATAAGTGTGCCAAATTTCAAGATCATGCGTAATTGCATCCATGACTTATTAAATGTTTTTGAGGATTCGGCTCAATGTATATGTACTATAGTAGTGACTCCCGCCAGTTTCGCAAACATACCATTTTCTAAATAATGTAGAATGGTAGAGACTTGTTTACATGAATGAACAACTATATGAAGCCAATGACAATAGTGCTTCCTATACATCAGTAATTTAATATGACTGTGCTTTGGGCACTTCTACATTTAAGCTTGTATGGGGATATAGTGTTACAGTCTAAATAGGTTTCTTCTTTGATAGAAATGCTTTAGCACAAAGTGAAAGTACAGTAGTACAATGTAATATATTCATACATCTTTATGTACTGTGTTTCCTTGTTATTTGATATGGAATCATGCATAACTTCACCAACAGAAGTATACTACTCTTATTCTTATTTTTATACTGCATGTTATGTCAATAACTAAGTTCATAATTTTTCTTCTGGGTGATGTTTGTGTATTAGGGATCACAATTTAAAGTTTGAGATTTTCTGGATACTCAAAATAAGAAACTACAAACTTTTGAGCATTTGAGGGATTAGATGAAAATACTGTAAATTTTAGCTGATCATGCAGTGAAAGAATTTATATATATATATATATATATTTGTACGTAGCTATCCTGTGAGTAATTGAGACAGGGTCTATTGTAGTCATTTAAGTTGCCCAATATTGTTAATAGTTTTGAAGTGAATCAGCAATTGAGTTGATACTTCAAGGGTATCTTGGTACTCCTATGATTGCTTTCCAGCCATACATACTAAAAAATAGTCTGTATAACTACATTATACTAATTACTGATCGTATAATTGGCTGGTTGATTAAAGGCAGTGAAGCAATAATGTACAGTATGCAATGGATGACAACACTGAAGTTCTTTTACAAGAGATTGACCTATGTACTATAAAAATTATGGGTACACCCACATATGAATGTCTTGTTGGCCTAAAACAAACTAAGGATACCCACATGATGAATACTAATAGCTATTATATTACCACTTTAGCATGGGAATTCAAAGGTATTAAAGCAATGGTTGGGGTTTAACTAGCATAAGAAATTATTGCCCAGGAAATATGATGGGAAAGTAGCTTGCGTATGTCTTTGATGACTATCCAATTCAAAGACATGGTATTTATGTTGAGTGACATGCAGTTTTAGAAATACTGGAGTTGTAGCAAGGTTGTGTCCATGGCATGGAAATGTTTTCTGTCAGTACTTGCATTCTGCATGCTTTAAATGTAAAATGATCATTGTTGAAACCAATGGCATTCTGAATAAATTTAACTTGATTCTAAAGCATGTTTTATAACATGCCACCAGTATTAGCCGAACTCTTTTTACTTTCATAAAATGGATTTCAGTAATGCCGTAGTGATCCTCCATAAATTTGTGTACTCATTGATCACTAAATACATTGTAGCTAGCTTATTTACAGATGTAGCTAAGCCTGTAGATTATTGCTCTTTGTAACAATATACTAACTCAATATGGGTGTTCTACTCACTGTGTTGTCCTTGGTGGCTTGCTTCAGGGTTCAGTGCTTTGTCCTGTGTTATTTAATAGCTATTTATGTCAGCATGGATAGTTTAAGCATGTGCCTTCTAGCTAATAGGGGGACAAAGGAAGTTGCAACATAATCAGAAAAATAGTTATACAAACATCATTATTGACAAGATGACAGGGGGATACAATAATACCATGATAGTACAGTATGTGTTTGGTTCATCAACTGAGATCAGATAAGTACTCCCATTGCATACTTTAAGTACTGTACTTATGTACTTATAGCTATGATTATAATTTAATGCAGAACTGAGGAAGAAATAGCTATTTGGGGATGGGGAAGTGGAGGGGGGGAGAGGCAATACTTTATCACAGATGGCGAAAAGGAAAATAATTACAGCTAGGAGTCAATGTTGATGAATATACAGTTATACTGTACCTACACTGTAGCTATTCCTTATCATGGGTCACAAGGGTGAAGTGCTGTACTCTCTAGGAATAGTTATAAGTTACACAGTATCAATGTGATCATTTGTAATCACGATAGAAGTTTGGCTTTTGTAGACAGATGATCGTGATCAAGCACAGTCGACATCTTGGTACGTAGAAAGAAGGGCACTTGTACGGTTGGAACTTGGAAATCCCCTGCACGTAGCCATAGCACCCTTTATGGTTTTCAGTACGTAAAAATCGTTTTTTCTAAGTTGTTTCAAGCTGAGCTTGTGGATTACTACGTACTTTGCAGTACCTTAAGTTTCATTTTATTTTCTTATTACCATTAAGTGGACTATTGGTAACTCGATTGTTTAGCTTCAGCTGCAGTCAGCTAGCAACCGCTCGTGACAAGAAATGCTATCCAGTTTGCAGCTGCTGTTTATCATCGGTGGACTTGCAGTGTCACTGAGCTACGGACTAAACGAGGATCTACCTGACAAAGAAAAACCCTTGGACAAGAAGCCACCTTGCATACACGACGAGGTAACAATTTGTACTGTGGTTAAGTGTATCTATACTAGAATCGTAGATACCCTCGATAGCTATATCTGCGTGCGGACGTAAAGTATTTCAATTGCTTTTGCAATTATACAGGGCCTGGCTGAGGCCTGACTTTTATCATAGCTAATAGTGTGTACGGTGTTTTGTAATATGTTAGTGCTCTTGGCCGTATACCTCTTTGCTCCTTGTTTCTTTTGTGCAGTAGACTACAGTGCACAACTGTATGTAATTATTAGCTATAGCTAGTCTAGTCATCATAGTTTGATTTTAATAATTTTAAATCGTTGAAAACTATACAATAATACGTACATGTAGCTATAGCTACGTAATATTCCTCCCCTAGCTAACTGTTTTAAGTATATATCTAAGCAACTGCTGATGTAGCTACATAGTTACATGCATGTCACAGCATGTGGTGCAAAGTGCAATATTTATGTAATGCGCACTAGCTACTGTATGTAGTTATGTACTATATGTACTGTGGCATTCACTAGTGTGATATCCATTATGGTAAACCATCAAAGTTTGGACCTTTGTCATTTTGTACAAGGTACAAAGTTATACAATTAGCTATGCATATTATGCATAAAGCATGCATCTTATAGTTTGTTATTGTCAGGATGTGGCCCTTTTATTGCAGCTGATGCCATATGTTTAATATGCTCCATAAAATTGCAACATAATACTTAATATGCAAAACGAGGAGTATGCAAATGTAACCATATTGACAATGTCTAAACAAAATGAAGAGTCGATTTGTGTGTGCGCATGCGTGCATGCATGCATTGTGTGTGTGCATGTGTGCGTGCGTGTGTGTGTAGCTCCCTGTAACTTTTCATCAGTGATAATGTAGAACAGAATATCATGTCCTACTGTATTCATTAAAACCTTACAAACTAATTTTGGTACCAAAAAGGTACATGTATTTTAATACCAGTGCAATACATAAAAACATATCGTTGTGACAGAATATTACACAATTAATACACCTAGTATAGTATTATTAGTGAGTGTTGCTATAGTAGCATTCATTGCTTATCTAATAACAACCATTTTGTGTAGATTGTTGATACAGATCCACACATTGTGGATCTTTCCAGCCAGGATGAAGGAGTGAACAAGCGACAGACTTCATCGAGCTACTCCAACATCAGAATACATCCTATGTTTACAAATGTTGCTACTTCAGCTAGACGTTTTGTACAAGGAGAAGACAGTTTGCTGACACGTGGTATCAGAACCCTGGAGAGTATTTTAATGGTCCATCCTGTGGATGGTAATCTTCGCATACCACCAATGTGTAGTGAATACACATTTGGAGTTAATCGGGGTAAATGTATATCACCTCTACCATCTCAGAGTGGCTATGATTGTGGAGAGTTTGGAATAATCCCACTGTCATACATTGGTGTTAGAGAAGTTTGTACTACATCCTCCTTAAGTTCGTCATGTACTCTACAAGGTCCAAATGGTGCTGGACTCCCTAATGCTGACTATTTGCTGTTTGTATCAGCATCATCTACCAGTAAGTATAGCACATTAAATGTTAGTATATCTGATGCATTAGGTTTTGTAGAGGGTTGCATGTTGTAGCCGAAAGCTTTTACAAATGAATTTGAGATGGCTGTATAAAATTAGTAAAAATACAAACTGAAATCAATATGGAAAGTTATCTCAGCGAAGAACAAATTTATTAAAACTATTGTAGTAAAATATGGCTATAGTATATACATGATGTTTGGACACACAGTAAGGTCATAGCAAAATTATGTGCATTTCATAGAGCACAGTGATGTCCTCAACTTACAATGTGTTATCATGTAGGATGATATTGTTTTTACACACATTCAAGCATAGCTCACTTGTAGTGATCATAACAGTAACTGTAGCATTAAAGAGCTTCTGTGTGGGTGATGTTGTTTTAAATGTTGCATTCTTTTATGTGATCACTACACAATGTGATCATCTACATGATCTCACCACATCTTGCATAATAATAATAAAGCAGAAAGTATAACGGCTGTGATTATGAAAGTATCATATTTTACAAGACATGTAGTTGAACAAAAGTACAATGCATGACAAGGTTTAGCAGTAATATCACTATATAGTTCAATCTGCTACAACTATGAATACTGTAGGCACCATATAACCATTACTACTATATGTGTTAGTAGAATTCTAAGTTTGGAATTTAAAGTTGCATTATCCCACTGCTAAGGCCTATTATGCTAAATACATGTACCATTTCTGGAGGCAAAGAAAAGAGTGATGCCCCATTTCATATACTGTGATCACAAGGTGATTTCTACTGTACAATACTGTACTTTCTGTATTATTATTAAAACCTTAATGACTTTATCTAGTAACATACACAATACCATGTTATGTACATATACCTGTGAATGTCCAGTATTCAAGAGATTCAAGTTGGTTTGAAGTTGTTTGGATGTATCAACTAGCAAAAGGAATGAATGTCCAAAAGTATAGTAAGGGAATGGATCACTTAATAGGTATATCCTTTCACAGCCCACATTTATAGACATATTAAATGAAGACACTACAAGGTACTCTATGGTATGCTAAATGAGAAAAAGGAAACACTTCTGTGCCATAAATTATTATGTAGTCATTCTGGCCTTGACCAAAAATGTCACCAAGTGTACTGGTAGGATTTGATTTATTATGTAGGCATATGTAGCATTTTAGATGGACTTTTAGCGCTTCGTCGTGTTTCAGTTCACATATTGTACTTTGTGTAGAAAGATCAAAATGTTGCTGCATAATGTACAGTACCAATTATCCACATAATTGTACTGTATGATTCATACAGTACAGTTATGTGGGTGATTAGGCAAATGTAGTATACTTGGAAGAATACATGCAGTACAGTATAATGCAGCACAGTTATGATCAACATTTTCACAAATGGACAGAGAGTACTCTCCCCTACTTTAAAGTACTTTTGAAAGTGTTGATGTCATAGTTTATCTGATTAACCAGTGTTAATTTGTTTTGGTTTTCTCAATGTGTATCTCACTACTTCATCCACTGATTTGTCACATTGTAGGAACTTACACAATGTTGATTACTTGGAGCCTTCAGCCTTGTGTATACCTCATATCTATGATATCCCCAAAACAATTATAGCAAAGTAGTATTGCTTTACATGGTGCTACTAAGACCAACATTTTCAAAAAGCATACAAGTGATTCAGAATTTACCCGTTCTCCCCTAACGTATATACTCTCTGTATTCTTGTGAATGTGAAAACAACCTACTTAGACAGCATGAATTATCCATTGTAAATTACTAAAACTAGCCACACTACAGTAATTTCAATCCTATCAGTTTGTTCTACAACTACAAATAGATTACTATGGACACTTACTGATAGTCTGATCACCAAAACTTTCGGACACTTAAGATGAGTAGTCTCGCATAGACCAGACCGACTTTTATCTTTCGTGTGTGGGTGGGGAAAGTGGTCTGGTACACTTGCATTAAGAATTCTGTGAAGCATTCCACTGGGTGCTGCACTGACTCTTACAATAACTCAATCTTTTTGCAAAAATCAAGAGAAGGCTCTATCACCCTCCCCCCACCACCATTACTAGTATGCTGTATGGTATGTGTATGTGTATATGTAAGCATGTATCTGTGTGAGTTCATGCAATGTATGTATGTATTTATGTACTGCAAAAGATCAATAGAGTGAATGCTGAATACAGATATAAAGTTTATCATTCAATCTAAGTATTGTTTTTTACAAGTCGCCTTGTCTTTTAGGTATTTGCAGTGGGGGAACTCTGGCGTATGCTTCCCACTGCATGTTGGATATGAGTGACAATTACAGACCAGTGGCAGGGTACATCAATATTTGTCCATCTGTAAGTTTGTTATACAGTACACCCTTTGTACTTAATGGAAGTTGTTTACTTTTGATATTATGCTTTGGTGGTCACAAATTATCAATACAACTGCTCAACCACGTGCACCATAGCAAAAGCATGTACACAGAGCACCAACCATATAGGATATCTCCCAATCGCCTTAGTATGCACAGTTAGCCTTTTCTGTCTCTCAAAGTAAGAACTCCCATTATGGTCCACAGAAAACTTCTAACTACTAACAGTCATAGAGCTGGGTGGTAAGTATTACAGTGAAAGATATATGGCATCTTGGTATTGTCATATGGTTAACCATTCATCTTAATGTTATAAATACTTAATAGATAACTGATTGTTATATTAGAGTATTCTCTATTAATTCATCTCATCATGTCATGCTTAATCTAGTTATCAGATAGTGTTATCATTGTTAGATTAGAGTAATAATATTATCACTACATTTTAGAGCAAGAAAAGCAGTAGTTGTGTTAATCAGTAGCGCTAAATACCATGGTAGTATTGATACCTACTGCATATAAAAGTAGAATACATACATATATGTTTGCTATGTGATGATGTAACCATCAACTGTTACTGCCTTCTACCTGACAGGCTCTCACTAGCCTAGCCAGCAATGAAAATGTTGTGCTTGGCTTACTCATGCATGAGATAATTCATGCAATTGGGTTTTCAAGTCGCTTGTTTAGTCGGTAAGTATAAGCATATGAAATTTGATGCTTACAGCAGATATCACTTCATAATTTAGATATGTTAATGACAATGGTGTTCCTTATAATCCAAGAAGGACTATTTCTAGCCCATATGGATCAACCAGTGCATTCACCGGTCCAAAGGTATCCTAATTCATTTATCAGAAAATCGTCACCGTTTAATGTTCTTCCATTTTAGACACTTGCACTTGCAAGATCATACTATTCATGTGATAGTATTGAAGGTGTTTATCTAGAGAATCAAGGAGGTTCTGGTACAGCAAGGTAAACACAGTGATAACAATTTATATGAGTGCTGAAGATTCTTTATCGATTTTTGTACATAGCTCTCACTGGGAAAAACGAACTCTACATCATGAATTAATGAACGGATACATATCTACGTTAGTCTAGGCACAAAGTGTTGTAATGGTGGTAATTCTTACACATTTATTTAGTGATTATTTAGTGCTCAGTGAGTTCACTATTGCACTATTTGAGGACAGTGGTTGGTACAAAGCTAACTACACTGCATTACGTGAGGTTAATCAACATCCACTACAGTGGGGCAAAGGTAAAGTATTAATACAATTACTGGCGGTATAATTATGGACTATTTAAATCCTGATATCTAATGTTGTTTAATGTTATGGATACACACAGTGTAGCTGTCAAGTGATTTCAGTTACTCTAATTAACATACAGTACACTGAGTAAAGAAATAAAAGCTTGTGAAAGTGAACAAATACAGTGCATGTATCTGCTATAACTGAAAGTATTGCATTACATCTGTTTGATTTAAAATCTGTGGGATCCACATATTGGTTTATACTCTTTGACAAAAGTCAGACCATTAAAGGTGAGACTTCAAAAAGCTAATGGTTATACAAAGTTGTAAAATCAATGGTGGAAATCAGAAATGTTGTTCCACTGCTGATTTATCACAATTGCATCAAAAAAGTTCTGAAAGCTGTCTTTTGGGAGTCTCAGGTCTTGTGGTTATTTAATGGAAAGTGCATGAAAAATCTGTCTGCATATAGCTACGTATCACATATTTTACTGTGAGAACTTGCTTTGATTTATATGCATATATTCACAGGTTTAGGGTGCTCATTTCTAAATCAACGATGTGATAATCAGAGTGTTTACCCTTACTTGTGTGACGCAAGCACTAGCCAATTGATGTGTACATATGATCATTTGACTAAGGTATATACGTGTTAATGTCATCATGTTTAATGCAAACTTGTCACCACAACAGGGAACATGTTCTACAAGATGGGGTGGCTTTGATAACTGTCCAGTTGCTGTTGCCGATGAAATAGAGCACCACTGTCGAACTACCCAGAGTGTATCGGTGCGTTTTGAAATGGTGGAATCTTTTATGTACTACGGTATCTGTGATCTTGTACAGTCATTATGTTAGTGTGTTTACTTTAGGGAATACAAGAGGTGGAAAATTATGGCAACAGTTCTATTTGTATTTCAGGAGTCAGATCATCATCCTCCCATTCATGTGGTACATATATCAATGGACCTATTTTACCACTTTGTGTTACACATGAGACATACACTGTAAATGGCAACAACAAATCAGTCATATATCTAGATGGTATGTGCGTAAATTAATCAGTGATTACTTAGTGAAATTATTTTGAATAGATACACCATATGGGTGTCAAGATGGACATGCTCTACTAACTGATGATAACTGGGCTGTACTGTGTCCTCCAACTGAAGAAGTAGCATTAAGGTCTCCAGCAATTTCAGAAAATCTTCCTACTCTATCAGATGCAACAAGAATTGGTAATTTGAAGCATTTTATGTATACAACTTACATGGTAATGTTTATCTTTTCTTTAGCTGTTGATGAGTTAGATGTCTTTAGGAATCTTATAACTTGTAAGTTACTCCAATCATATCAAATTTAATATTGATTACTTTTGCTGATGTTTCTTGTAGCCAATGATCAAGGTCTTGAGGCTTTTGGATTATCAAGTTTTGCAAGCAGTGTCTCTATACAGTTGAATGTTAATGTAAAGAACATCACCACAGCTCCACTCTGCCACTTGTTTGGTTGCTCATCATGTACTTCTCCAGTTACTGTTAGCAATCTTAGAACATCAACATTAACTGCTAGTATTTTGTACCTTGGAGCTGGTGGGTTATTTACAGCTAGTATAGTTTCCAGAGACTTTAGAACACAATCAACTGATTACAGTCTCAGTCTAATGTTGGATCCATTTGCAGATCATTCTTTTGTGTACTATGCAGCCTCTGTTGACTTTGTGGGTGATCACTTACAGGCACTACACTCAAATGATGATAGTGTTTTCAGAGTGGTTGCACTTGCCAATAATACAGAGGTCAGAATAGCTCCAAATAGAGATGTTAGCATCAATGAAATGATAGTGCGCTTTGGAGAAGAATGTGTTATGGTATTAGAAATGGGAGAGTCAGTTATGGTTACCAGCGGTGATGACCTTACTGGTTCTAGAGTAACTGCTAATAAAGCAATATCATTTTATTCTGGTCACTATTGTGCTACAGGTAGTACTGACAATTGTTCAGTTCTCATTGAGCAAATTCCTCCATTCAATTCATGGGGGAACAGTTTCATATTACACACCAATGTCAGTGGGTTGATAGGAAACATGTTCAAGTTGATATCATCTGATATTGGTGCTAGTGTGTCAATTAACTGTACTAGTGATGGAATCAACTATGAGAGTAACAACTACCATCTTGGCTTTAGACAACACCTTGTTTTATCCATTACTCATCATCACTGCATAGTTAACTCTGATGAGAATATTCTGATCATACAATTCAAAGACAGTAGCAATGAATTTATGGATACCTTTATGACCATCCTACCAGCAATTGACCAATTTGATGACTTTTATGTGATTAATACTCATACCAATTTTAACAATTATATTGCTCTTTCTGTAACCTCTAGTAATCCAAACCTCAATACCTTACTACTTGATAATAACCATACAACTGTAAGATGGGAGTTGCTTAATTTAAATGAAGAAACATATTATTATGGTGTGCTAAATCCATCACCAGGAAGACACACACTTACTTTCTCAGGAACTGACATCACATTCGGAGCTATCATATATGGATCTGGCACCACTGATTCTTATTCACTTCCAGCTGGAATGATATGTAATGTGTCTAGGGACCTACCATTGCAAGGTAAGTGAAATGGGTAATTGGTTGCAAAATTTATAGACTGTATGTATTTGAATTCCAGCTCCTTCACCAGTTCAAGATGCAGTACTAACACTAGTTGATGGAATGATCAATGTCACATGGACACCTCCAGTTGTTCCTAATGGAATCATTTACCAGTACATTGTACAGAGAGTCAACTCCAGTGGGAAATTTTATCATCATGTTCCAGCTAACCATCACTCAATATTACTACCTTCCTTCGATGATGTTCTTGTTTTTGTAGCTGCTGTTAATCTGTATGGTCAGAGTGTATTTGAACGTGCCAACTCCCAAAGTATGTACACATACTGTACCTGTATACATACGTACATATTAAATTTAATTACACAACATTATTTTAGTTCCCTGCCATCCATCCCCTTGTATTAACAATGGTACTTGCGTTGTAAGAAATGGAACATCAACCTGTACTTGCACAGCAACATTTCTCGGAGAGAATTGTGAAATGACCCAGAAGGTAAAGCAATTAAATGTAGTAATTAGCCATTAATCTGAGAAGTGGGGACCATGTGCATTACACACTTACTAGCTACCATAAAACCCAAATGTGCTATCAGATCGCCTTGAAATCTGGCACACACAAGGGGTTCAAAGGCATATCTTTGTACCATGTTTTCAATATGATAAACGGTTGCTGAGATTATTTAAGTCCAATATGTGACTGAATTTGGAAAATCACTCTTATGGCCGCATTCAATCCATTAAATAATTAGTTCTGAAATACAGCATTATAAGTTAAATTTCTACCCATTTTAGATAGAGTAAACCATAGATACTGTACCTTGAATTACAAAAAAAATGTAGAAATATTTGAAAAGTGTTTTCTGCTATTAATAGCACCATGTTTCAAAAATACTGATTGTTTCAGGCACAACCATAAGGATGATTTTCCAAAATTCAGTTACGTATGTTACAGGTTAAACTACTTACACTGTAAGGGTAAATTGAAGTTGAAAATCAGTACATTGATATATTAAATAAATTTCTTTCTATCCATGGGCAGGTAGCATGTATAATACATAATAAGTGTCTAAAATAAGAATTGTTGAAATTAATCACTTGTCAAATCTTTTGTTCTTTATTTTGTAGCTCTACCCTTTTGGGATTGCTCAGAGTGATACTCGATTACCACCACTTGATGATGGGAGTTCATCAGCAATTACCTTGTCCAGACGTTTCAGGTTTTATGGTCCATCTAGCAGTACTGTTTATGTAAGTTGATTGCTTGTCCTGCTAAAAATTGTGTAAATTTACTACACGCCAACTAAGCTTACTTGAATATAACACATGCATGCATGACATACAGATCATAGCAATGTAGTTATGTACTGTGTGGTTATAAATATTTCACCTGTTGATGTAACAGTAACATAATTGTAAATAGGCATGCACTTACGTAATACACCTACAGTTATGTTGTGAAGTGAGGTTTGTCTTATTTAATGTACATTACTACTGAGTGATGGATGTAATAGAATGTTACCAATCAAACATTCCAATTTTTTTTATAATACTTTTAGGTAAACAGCAATGGAGTTGTCAGTCTTGACAGTAGGTTTACTTCATCTCGTAACAGTCCACTACCACTGAGTGGAACTAATAAGATCATTGCACCATACTGGGCTGATGTTGACACTAGAGGAACTGGAAATATTTACTATCGTCAGACCACTGATCCTAGTCTCCTTGCTAGGGCAGCCAGCAAAATAAGAGTAGCTTCTCCTATGTCACAACCTCTTACCAATTTATTTATTGCTACATGGGATGCTGTTGGCTCTTTTCCTAGTGGAACTGACAGGGTTAGACATTGCATAATTACAAGCATTGACACATATGTTTTTCAAAATGGCATAGTCGGGTTTTGGGTGGCTAGAAGAATTTGAATTGGATGTACCAACCTATCAGAATGTACTAGTGTATTTAAAAAGTTGCACATAAATATCCAGTTGATATAAATATGTGCATTGTGGTTTTGCCTGATTACTAGGTGTGAAAGATTTTAAGGATTGACTGTCACTCTTTTTTCTACAAAATCTGGACCTGCTATGAATGCAGCATTGCACCGTGCTTTATCTTACAATCTGTATTATATCATGTGAGACTGAAGTGTGTTACAAAATACAACAAAGATATTTTATTAGTGGTGTGCTAGCTTTAGGTTTACAATTTTGTTTACATAATGGCTTGTTAGTGTTTAATCCCACAATGATTCATCTATTCCATAGACGTACAGTGCAATTGACAGCTAGAAAATATTTTATTGGTCAGAAGTATATTGTACATATTTTGAAGTGTATGTGAATTAATTTTGATGAATCTAGCTTATACTCAACATGCTTATATAATAAGTTTGTACAATAGGGTGCTTATTATACTGTATGTTTAACTACCTACTAGACCAACACATTCCAGTGTATACTAGCTTACAGTGAAGTTGAATCTTTTGTAATATTCCTATATGATGATGGTGGGATAGAATGGGGAACAGGTTTAGCAGGAATCAATGCTGGTAATAGAGTCACTTCTATCACAATTCCTGGATCAAGAACTGTGAACATAATCAATATTGACCAAACCACTAATATAGGAATCCCTGGAGTGTGGGTGTTTCAAGTTGACAGAAGTATGTACAGTATGTGTTCATGGAAGGCATGTATTTGAGAATTTGATATGCGTACGTGCATTAATATTGTTTAAGTCAGCACAGCAGCAGCTGATGCAACACAGGAAAATGTTATGGCACTTAAGGATAATGTATTATAACATGTACAGTACCTTCCTTCCATTTCTTGATTCTTGTATGCATTGATAACAATAAAATTAATTAAGCATTGGAAAATTTGTAGTTATGTCTCCAGACTCAGGCTAAGCATGTTGCACATCTCAATGTTCTTAGACAGTCAGTGAGTTCAACTATTATTATAATTAAATACCAGTCATTGTGTAGACTTCTATATATAGGTTGTTCTTTCTCTTTTCTTCACTGAGATTGTAAAGATTAGCTGGTTGTTTATCGTTTTTTATAGTGTTTGATTTAAACTTACACATGATCCCTCATGTATCAGCCCTTTATATGGTAGTGATCTCTATTCTCTACCTATTATAGTAGCTTATAAAACAATTAAATTTCTACCCATTACACCAAAACTAGCTGGATGGCATATCAGCTATAAACAGCATGACAAAATGAATCATCATTACCCTACATTCACAAATCTGTCGAGACAAAGTTTAAAGTCACCACTGCTGTAGCCTAAGACATTGTTATTGTGAAGTTACAGTATACAGTGGAACCTCTCTTAACAAACTTCCTGAATTAAGGACACAATAGAAAAATGCTCCACAATAAGGACAAAAAATGTGGTCCCAACAGATCTGGTTAATACATTTTTTACCTCTAAAAGAGGAAAACCTCTATATTACAGCAAAAGTGGCTAAAAATTCTGGGTCCCAAAATGTCTGTAATATATTATTTAAAGGTTCCACTGTCTATCAGATTGAAAAAGTAGAAGAGCATGTTACTAAACCATTACTACCTACAAGCTCATTATGTACTGTTGTGTTTGAAGTTATATTTAGTAGTATTGATAATTGTATATATTTCCATAGTCATATGTCATCCAGCTGTTAGCACATGTCTGTCAGAGGTAGGTAACTCCTCATATACTGTATCATGAAAATATTATAATGTATACTTGGTTTGTAGCTACTCTCCTTAGTATAGACATGAGTTTATTATGGACTAACATTTCCCATTATGCTATATATGTTACAGTGTTCAAAATGTTAGCCTTTTATTCCCATAATTACACTCAGTCCCATCTGTGCCCTGTGCCACATTTTGCTAATAAACCAGCACTTGACAAATATTATTTTTTGGCTTGTGAATAACTTTTACAAAGTAAAGATAATGTTTTCAATATACTCTAGATCTGTCCATATTTGTAATTGAAACATTCACAATGGTATGTGTGTGGCAGATTCAATCTTTGTGATGGGATTCAGCACAAGCAATTCACCACTCTTGTCACTAGTATAGGTCGTGTCATCAATGTATGCATGTGCATATGAACATTATCGTAATCATTCTGGGTTCTAATCATGTGTTTGTGTGAGTTTTGATACCTATATACCATACCCAGATTTCCTTGTCTGTTAACCTTGTTTACAGTGGTAAATTAATTGTGTCCTGTATCTTTAGTTTTATCCTTTTGGATTACCTGAAAATGATACTTTATTGCCAACTCAAGATGGAAGCTCAGCACTCATTACATTATCTGAAGATTTCTACTTCAGTGATGAAGTTGTTAGATCAGCCTATGTAAGTGATAGAAATGCTTACGTGTCTGTAGTAGTCAGTGCATCATTCATATACCAGCATCAAGAGATTCTCATGACACTTAATAAATATACATGGAAAGTGTTTGAAATCCACTGTGCCTGTTTCATTGCTGTTCAAAGTACAGAGGTGTAGTTACAGTATTGTAGTACTGTTAAAGTAGGAATCCCCCAAAAATGATGCATCCCACCTAAATTGCCTCCATTAAATATCATCCTAGCAACATCTTACATGACAAAAATCACCTTTACAGAATAATACAGTATTAGTCCATCTAATATCAAATATACATAACATTAAAAACAAGAAAACACTTACCGAATTGCTAGAAATTTTTAAAAAATCACAGAAACTCGAATTTTTGTCTCCCCTGCCTGACCACAGTTGCAAGGCTGGAGGCCAAAAATGAAGCAGTGCACGGCCACCATTTTATGCTACAATAACAAACTCATCAGTGGTATTTTACTTTTTAGTGTCACGACTGACGAGTGTGTGCCTTCTGCGCCTTGCCTTCTTTTATCTCAATCAAGCTCATGCAGTGAAGCCATAATGATGCATTAATTTTCCTTATCAATATTCTCCTCGAGCAGCATATTTAGATGCCACAAACTTATTTAAGCAGGTAGATAACTGTAAATTCACAAAAAGGTTCAATTACCACTCCAATTAATGCGATCTTGGTTGATTAATCATAACAAGTGAGTACTGAATAGCAATCTATTTTCTCGATCACAATGACACACTTCGTTATTATTAGCCTAGCTGTATTCATAGTGCTAGCCAGCACAATGAAAATATGAAAATAATAGTGATGCGTCCCTTGGTGGCTGGGTAAAGGCCGACTTGAGATACTCTTGGTACAGCAGTTGCATAGTCACATGTGTATAGCTGTATGCTATAACAAAAAACCAAACAGATATATTAAAAGCATTTAATTTAAAAATGAAGCAGCCCTGGGTAACCAAGCAGTAAAAAGTAGTGAAGCAATAGATGAATGATGGTATTACAGCATAGCGCAGTGGGAATATCCCTACTTTGGCATTAATTTTAACAAAATGATTGTTATAATAAGCCAAAGTAGGGATTTTTCCACCAAGCTATGATATAATACAATCATTCATTCATCTCTTGTTTTACTACTTTTATCACTTGGATCCCTACTTCACCTTCATTTTACTATACTAGCTACATACACTGTAGTTGTTATAGTTTGTGCCTTTATTATGACATTGGCTGGCCCAAAATTATATGTACATGTTATACATACTTGCCAAGTTTTCTTACTATGTGACACTATGAATATTATCACCAAGTTAATGGTATGTATACACAGATTAATGAAAATGGAGTTATCAGTTTTGGCAGCAGTTACAATGTCCATACTCCTTTATCATTACCACTGATTGGAGGTCAAGCCATTATTGCACCGTACTGGGCTGATGTTGACATCAGAGGAACTGGACAAGTATTCTATCGTCAGACCACTGATCCTAGTCTTCTTGCTAGAGCAACCAGTGAAATAAGAGCAGCTTTTCCTAGATCTCAGAATGTCACAATTACTAATTTGTTTGTTGCAACCTGGAGTCAAGTTGGCTACTACTTTCAGAAAACTGACAAGGTGATTACACCATACTGTACATGTATATGCACATAATGGAATTAATAATTCAGCAACATACAGTGTATGTACCTATGCTTTTATACAATGGAGGTCATATACGTAACTCTAAAGTAATTTTACATACTGCATCTTTAGACAAAACACTCACTGAATACAACTAAACTATACAGCTGTAGGTAACTACTACTGTAACTACTGTAGCTATAACAAACTCACCCCCCACAGAGTGGAGTTGGTTACTGTTATTTAAAAATGGCAGAAAGCATGATTGTTACGTAGCTACAACATGCATGGTACCTTGGAATATGGGAACAACCTGCTAGTTTGGTATCACATGCATGAGCTTAATCATATTAAACTTTTATCTACTGTAACTGCATGCTTGACACAGTCAATACTCTGAATATTTAAAATTGTATTACTTGCTTCAGATTAGAATACAAAATAAGATGGGACCCATGGAATTTTAGTCTAGTATAATTTTAGTCTGATTCTATGTGACTGACTGAAGCAAGCACAATAACTCCAGCCAAGCATTCATACTGTATGTGTAGCATTAATGCAGCTAAACATTTTTTTAGAGCTTTTGTATTTGGAGATTTATTTATGAATATAAATTTTACTCATTGAAAATTGTCTAATTAAATAAATTATGCTGTACGTACAACAATACAATGGAGTGTATGCAAATGAACAATTTAACAATTTATGCATTTTATGTTTCTTTTTTATATAGGTAAACACATTCCAATGTGTCCTGGCTACTAGTAGTATTGGATCCTTTGTAATATTCCTATATGCTGATGGTGAGATACAATGGACTACTGGTGATAGATCTGGTGGATTTAGAGGACTTGGTGGAACTGAAGCTCTAGCAGGATTTAGTGCTAGGGATGGCACATCCTTCACTGTTCCTGGGTCACGAGTTTCATCCATTATTAATATTGCTAGCACTAGTAATATTGGTATTCCAGGGACTTATATGTTTCAAGTTGGAGGTACTGTGTACAGTTTGTCACTCATATGTATAAATGTTTGCACTCAAACACAGAACCTGATTTATGCCTCCCAGAAAACAGCACATGTGCATCCGAGGTATGTAACATTGTATGTGCTGTACTTACTGTAGCTGAATATGTACAATAAAGAATTCTGTCACAATTTAATTTACTATCACTGTCTGTTATTATTGTTTTACTTATGCTGTATTTTAAACTGTCATGAAAAATCCACCAAAGAGCCAAACACATCCATCTAGACATTTCCCAGAGAAGTTGAATATACAGTCGAGTAATTTAACAAAAAGAGGAGTTCTAATTACACATAACAAAGAAAAATGCATTGGTACTGTAATGCAGCATTAAAAATTTTGAGCTTGTTATTAAGCCCTATATGAAATCATATACTACATTAAAGAATCTTCAGGTCTTCCACTTGGATAGAACAGAAGCCAGTATAATCACAGCTGTTATATAATTATTGGCACCTATTCTCAACTTCATGCCACTAAATACATGGCCTATATGTAACTTACTCTACTCCTGCTGTTATGTAATAGTTATTAGCATGGCTACTAGGGATTCGTCTTATATATGTGTCCAAACCTGAGTGACAAAGTCCTGAGGGTATGGGTATATAATTATATCAGACAAAATCTTAGTAACCACACTCTGGCATGTTCACCTGAGATAAACGAGAAACCTGCATTTAACATATATATGCAAAAGTATTTAAACATTGTGGGTTAAAGCATGGCTATGGGGTTCGTAAAACATTATTCATATGGTATACAACCTGTAACAATGCTTTTCTATGAGTGGATTTTACTTTCAAGTTTTAGCCATAATACCATGTTAAGATAAGCTAAGGCACTACAGTACTGTACAGTAAATACTTAAGAGTATATACAGTGTACATGTAAGTTACTAATCTTGAGTATCTCTGAACTATCTTGTCAGGTAGTTGAAGTGTGCTGTTTAGAAACTAATTAATTTTAGTAATACCTAGTTGCAAATAATTATGTGATACCGATACTTTTCCTTTAAATAGAGAACTTAGCATAACTAAAGTTAGAGTCTCATAACAACATGTTGAACTAAAAACCTCTAAATCAAAAGGAGCTAATACCCTGTGACACTTTACTACATCAGCATCAATGACATTTCCCATATCAAGATATCACCCTATACAACTGTAGTTAAGGAAATATATAACCTGATTTTGGAAAATGAACCATTTTGAGCTCAATGTGCATTTAATTTGTAGATAATGGTATTTTATAATGGTATTAACTAGCAGCTATATGGGTGGAGTTTTCCCTGCAGATGGAGGCCTTTCAGACCATGTAGAGTACAAGAAGCAACCTCTGTAATTTTCCTGTTTTTTTTAGAGATAATTATGTGACCCGATTTGACAAAACCAGGCTCCAATTCTTTGATTTCAACCCCTTGTAACTTAACCAAGTATGCTATTGACCTACAATTTTCACACAATTCTTTCATTGCATTGAGCAATAACAGGTCAATTTTGAAAGTGGCACTGTTCTCCTACATTGAGTTATGGTCCTTTAATGTCACAAAGCTGGATGTGTGGTAACCTGATTGTGTCCAATCCGGTCACATAATTACTGTATGTTAATGTTGCTGGATCACGAGTTCTTACAATGGGGTGGAGTGGGCAACTCCTGGAATAAAAAATGGATATGTGTCATAATGGCAAACTCCAGATCCAAATTGCACACCCCTAGTAGCTCTAGATAGTACACAGTGACACAAAACACACATGTTTCACATTTTCGTAGCTTTGCCAAACACTCCAAGCCAATAACAACAACCAAGGTCACTCCAATGTCTTGAGTCAAGTGATTTGCAAGCTTTAATACATCTACAAATAGTCTGTCTACAGAAAAAAGTCCTGGCAAGATTAAGGCAAAGTTAGTCCTAAACGTTTTAGCTACGTAACCATTTTATGCTGGTGTTATTTTAAAACTTGTTTCTGTGCCCAAGCGATAGAATCAGTTCACGTATGAAATATAATCCTGTGGTTTCCTTTGATCTGAGGTGTCAAAGTGGCATACATGGTATGCACATGGTCTTCATTTCTCATGTGCAGTGGATCCTCAGTTAACTGAACACCAGTCAATAGCCAAAAGTATTCAGATAGGGGAAATGGTTTGGATATCAGAAGGCCATTAATTTATATACAGACCTTGTTCAGTTACTCTAATATAACAGTCATTTACTCTAATATACAGTGCACACCAATGACAAAATACTCTAATAGAACAGTCATTTGTGGTGTTTAAATAATTGAGGTGCTGAGCTTTGGATAAGTGAGGATCCATTGTACTGGTGCTTCAGCATTAAAAGTACTTCCTCACATGAATAAAATGACAACCTATAGAGGATTTAATATTAGAGGTCTTTATGCAGAAAACATTTTGATTAGTGATATTTCAGCCAGTAATAAAGGTATAGTCACTGTGTATTAAAAGTAGTTTAAGTCAAAACTTTATTGATAAACTGTTATCCTTTGTAACCTTGGTTACAACTACAGTGTATGCTAACAATAACCATACCTATTGTAATACTTTACCTGTTTCATGCACCTAATTATTCCCAGCATTGTAGGTAATTAAAAATTTGCAAGTTTATATAATATTATAGCATTAAGATAACTGTCTGTTTACAAGGAATTGTACTAGGTTTTTCATTTGAGTATGTAATACATGTATAATCGACTATTTATCTAACTATGCATACATAGTTCTATTAAAGCACTTTAAAATTTGTGCCAATCAAGTAGGGTAATAGCATATATGCTAGCCATGGGGCACTGTTTATCCATAAGCTTGTAGTTGCTCTTGTACATATAAGGTGTTTTATTGTTGTTTAGTTTTATCCTTTTGGACGTGCTCACAATGATTCGACATTGCCACGACCAAGTATTGGTGAGGGAAGCTCACCATCCATCACTCTCACTGAAGAGTTCTTCTTTTATGATAACATACCCAGGATAGCGTATGTACGTCAGTAATCTATTACATGTATATCTACACAACCTTGAAATCACTGCTAGAATATTTATAATTTTGTAGATCAATGATAATGGAATAATTAGTTTTGGTAGCCGCTACAATGTTCGTACTCCTCTGTCACTACCACTTACTGGTAATCCAATGATTATAGCACCATACTGGGCTGATGTTGACACCAGAGGAACTGGACGAGTGTTCTATCGTCAGACTTCTGATCCTAGTCTCCTTGCTAGAGCAACCAGTGAAATAAGAACAGCTTTTCCAGAATCTAGTAATGTGACAATTATAAACTTGTTAATTGCAACTTGGAATAGAGTTGGGTATTATTTTCGAAATACTGACAAGGTAAATTATGTAAGGTAGAGGTGTATGTATATTATGTGTACACAATAATATCATTGTGCTGCACCCTGAGAAAACAACTAAAAAGACAAGTAGATCTTGTTCTCAAGAGAAATATCATTTCAGTCATCTAGATGATTAGTGATGATGGTAAAAATGTAAAGATAAGACATGGTAGCGCCGCTCCATTACAAGGTTGGGTAAGGGTTGCAAGTACTTTATGACTTCTCCATGGTAATGCATGGTAAATGAAAGCTTTGATTGGTCATAAAAAGTGTCAGACATTTGAATGAAAATATTTTGAAATGTTTTAAATAGGTTAAAAAGTACTACAAATATGTCAAATTTCAAGAATTTGTGTATTCCATCCCTAGTATTGTAGTATAAAAGTGTCTATTATCTGCTAAAGGGCTGTCAGTTAAAGTGCATTATATTTTTAGACCAACACATTCCAGTGTGTACTAGCCACTAGTGGAATTGAGTCATTTGTAATATTCCTATATGCTGATGGGAGAATACAATGGACTACTGGTGATAGATCTGGTGGTAATGATGGACTTGGTGGAACTGAAGCTCTAGCAGGAATTAATGCTGGTGATGGTGTTAACTCAATTACTATTCCTGGATCACGAACATCTAATATCATTAATATTGCTCAAACAAGTAATGTAGGAACACCGGGAGTATGGATGTTCAAAGTTGGTCAAGGTACGTACATGCACCTCAATCAAAGCAATTGATTATAAAAGTTTGAATGGAAAGCTTTACAGAATCAAAATTTATTACACAATGTGTTATAGTGAGTTCACTTTTTAAAAAAAGTTAATAGTTTATATTAATTTTAGCCTCTTCACACATACTCAATAGCTAGTAATCACATTTCTCATCCATTGTGTAAGTCTTTTGCAACCCGACAATATCCACTGTGGAAAGTTATGTATTATTACTGTATGCAGGTATGCAGTTCAAAATTAAGTTGTAACTTACATGTATGTACTACAGACTAGGTGTGAGGGTATTACATATGTTCAAACTATATAAATTATTTCAAAAATCATAATTTGGGGGTAAAGTGCAGGAAGGAATTTTACACTAGCGCAGGAACATGGTTCCTACATGTGAAAGCTTTGTTAAGAATTTTTGTAGGAAATATTCCTACACTTCTAAATTTGTAAGAAAGATTCCTACTAAACATGGCACAGAGTGTAAAACATATCTTGTGGTATATACAGGAATAATTCTTACAAGTGTAAGAAATGTTCCTACAAATGTACTTGTATCCTACGCCGCATGAAAATGTCCTACACATTGTGCCATGCATAGCTTTCTTACAAATTCAACACTGTTGGAGGATTTCCTACAAAATTTCTATTATATAGTGATACACGTGTAGGAACCATGCTAAAATGACTATGCAAAGATAAAGTTTGGTACATATCATATGATTTGCTGTGTTTACATTTTTGGCTTCTTATTTAATGTGACAGGATTTGTAAACAGGAGTCTTCCACACACATCCAATTCTATAACTCGGAAGACCGTAACTTACAGTAGTACTCAAAAAACATATTAACTTGAAACAATTTCCATCTATTATGCTATGTTGATGCTAACTACTAATGAAATTTCAAGTCAATAGCCTTTTCCAATCTGATGTTATGAGTCATCAAAACTGGTAAATTAAATGTGTGTGGAAGATCTCTTTTCGTAAAATGAGCATTATGCATTTGTGCAGTGCTCAAAAAAATCACCAACTATGCTTTTGATAAATACCCAATTATTCAGCACCATTTTTTTCATGCAGTTTGTTGCTATTGATGCTTTAGCTTGTAGTCTTCTATTTTTTAGCTGGTTGCATTATTAGAGTAGCAAATTTAAATTTTATATGTGACTGCTTTATTAGAGTAGTTTGATTGCGTGAAGTTTCTGAATGCTCTATTAAAATATTCTAATCTTTTAGCTTTATTCTCCTGAATCCCACACATACTTATTATTTCAAAATTATGGCAGCAACCCTAAACCTACAGTATCAAATTTAATCTTATTGTAATTCTTTTTCTAAGCCACAGTATCCATGTACTGTTTCTTGATTCTTATAACAACATGTGTGTATTGTGTGCAGGTATTATAATAGTTCATTTTAATGTATTTGTTTTATTTTAGATAACTGTAATCCAGCAATCAGCACATGTTTATCTGAGGTTAGTTTCCAATAATGTGTTGAACACCTGTATTAGTGGACTCTGGTCCCATTCCAAAACGTATACATACAGACAAACAAACTTTCACCAAATTGACCACTATTAAAACTACCTGGAACTCACAACATTTTAACCATTCATTGGCCACCACCATTGATTTCACAACTTTTATCACCCAGTCCTTTGAAGGCTGTACCCTTTTACAGCTTTGCTGTTTTCAAACTTTCTTAGCTGCATGGGACACTACCATGTGTCTTGATGCTTTATCGTATTTTGTGCTTCTCCTTCACTCAGGTTTCATTGTATACTAAGTTGAACTGTATGGTATAAACATATTTATTTGCTCATGATATTTTGCATGTGTGCATTTTTATGAAATGTACTTATGCATGTTAAAGTAACCTTTGGCGATATGGTTATGCTTTTGTTCTTATTTAGTTCTATCCTTTTGGAGTGTCACAAGATGATAATGTTATGCCACCACCAATAGTTGGCGAAGGAAGTTCACTTATACATTTATCAAAGGATATCTTCTTTTATGATAACATTTTCAGATTTACATATGTATGTATGTTTTACTTAGGTTGTACTTATTCTTATTTTTTTATTTCTCTGTGTAATGTAGATCAATGATAATGGAGTTATTAGTTTTAACAGTCGCTATAATGTCCGTACACCACTTCACCTACCACTGAATGGAAATGATAAGATCATTGCACCATACTGGGCTGATGTTGACACCAGAGGAACTGGAAATATTTACTATCGTCAGACCACTGATCCTAGTCTCCTTGCTAGAGCAACCAGTGAAATAAGAGTAGCTTTTCCTCGATCTATAAATGTTACAGTTAATCATTTGCTAATTGCAACATGGGATGAAGTTGGTTATTATTTTCGCAACACAGACAAGGTACTAATCATATTGTAAATGTATGGTATGCATGCATACCTGAAAAAGGTAGGTACAGTATAACAAAATTAATAACTGTGTGATAGTATATATCATATTTACAATACAATAATGCATATTGATTCTATTACTGATGAATGTATGAGTAAATTTCAATGGATTGCCGAACTTGATTTTTATGGGTATATTGATTACCCAAGCATAGTAAATCTTTGAATTATTTTAACAGTCTATAGACGAACAGTGATAAAACATGCAAATGTGTATTGTTTGAGTTTTACTCTACCATGGAGTATATTGCAAGTCAATTAAATACAGTATGAAAAAGGAGTACCATCAGCTCGCAATAATCACTAGACTATAACATCAGGTATAAGCCCAGTGGTAAGCCATGTAACCTGTATACTATATATAGTACTGTATGCAGGTTACATGGCTTACTACTGGGCTTGAGAGAAGCAGCCAGCAATAGCAAACCACTCAAGCCTGGCTGATTTTGACAGTGAAATCTGATAGTGTATTCATGTACGTAGCTTTTCGTTAGTCATGAGAAATCAAGCCTGTTGTCCTGGGCTATAAAACTGGTTTCCCCAGATCAGGTAACTTAGGAATTCTTTTAAATTTTATCATACAGTACGATAGTTACTGTATAGTAGGGACCACAAAGGAGTAGGCGTGGCCCAAGAAACAATATCACCCAAAAAACAGCCTCAATTTCCCCTGAAAACGATGAGGTAGTATTGGTTAGGTAAAACCAAGCCCAAACAAGCATTCAGATCGACCCAAAATGCCTTCAACAAATTGCTACGGAATTTTAAAATAATTTATTTAACAGAATTTTCTACTGACTGACTGACTGACTGACTGACTGACTGACTGACTGCCTGATGCCTTCAGACAAACGTAACTCGATAATGGCTAAGGCTATACGGGCTTGATTTTTTCACTGTTCAATGTCGCTTCGGCCCGACAGGTGCCTTTTGGCATACCGCGCAGTATGTACAATACACTCTTCATGGACTTACCAGTGTCCTCCTTTGTGTCCTATTCATCTTTGCTGACAGCGAAAAGTGTCGATTTGGTGATAGCATGTGATGGCTTCCCTTTGTAATGGAAATCGTCCGTATTTGTAATAGTGACTATTTTAATAGCAGAGGTGCTTTTCAAACAGTTCTTGATTCATACTGCTGTGTAATGGGTTGAACATAGCCGACAACGAAGCGTAATGGATACTTCACTTTTCAGACGATAATTGATATAACTGGGGAGTGCGGCACCATTTCTTTCAGTATGCGTGGAAGAAATACGATCTATGGCGTGGATTGCAGAAGTGCTTTTCGAACAGTTCTTGATTCGAAATGCTGTGTAACGGGTTGAACATAGCTTACAACGAAGCGTAACAAATACTTTACTCTTCAGACAATAATTAGGACACGCAGCGCCATTTCAGATGCATTGTGTGTGGGTTTCCCAGTCATAATAATTATTAACAAAAAAGGTAAACAAGAAAACAGAAAAATTTGGAATTTTCAACTAGAGTAGGGACCAGAGCACATCAATAAAAAGTACTGAAACAAGTTGGAGTAGTGCACGATATTAAATCACAATAAAAACAATAAGTATTGTAATATCCCTACTGTGCTCAAGATACCATGAAATGCACAGTAGGGATATACCACTTCTTATTGTTTTACTGTGATTTAATATCATGCACTACTCCAGCTTGTTTCAGTACTTTTTATCGATGTGCTATGTATGGTCCCTACTCTAGTTGAAAATTCCAAATTTTTCTGTGTACTTGTTTAATAGATAGCTAGTTTATCTTTACTATTCAGAAATTTAAGCATGGTGTGTTTATTTCAGACAAATTCTTTCCAATGTGTTCTGGCTAACAGTGAGTTCCAGTCATTTGTAATATTCCTATATGCTGATTGGAGAATACAATGGACTACTGGTAGTAGCTCTGGTGGATTTAGAGGACTTGGTGGAACTGAGGCTCTAGCAGGAATTAATGCTGGTGATCGCATTAACTCTGTGACTATTCCCGGGTCACTAACACCCAGCATTATCAACATAACACAAACAAGCAATATAAATACTCCTGGAATATGGGTGTTCAAAGTTGGACAGGGTATGTTTTGTTATTGTACAAGTTATTAAACAAGGTAGTGCATAAACGTAATCACATTCAGAGTGGCTACACCTAAAAAAGGGTGCAGGGGTGTAGTCTTTGAAAAGCCAGCTCTGTACAGCTAAATAACACATGGTATCACTACGTATAACATATTAATATCTGACTGTCATCTTTAAGTTCAAACCTTCACCATTTTACAGGTGTGGCTGTTTTGACATGGATATTACTTTCCATAGCCCCAATCTGGTCAATAAACTGGTATGCTTCAACCAGTCTTTTTTGTTTTCTACACATATAGTAGTGATTGTTGAGGGAAATTAGATGTATATTGATTTACGTTTGCACTCTTTCAATACTACAATGTTTCTAGAAGATCTAGAACTTATAATGAACTGTAAAAACCTATATAGATTAAAGTAGGGCTTTCTTTTTTATATTGTACAAGGCAAATAACTGGCAAGCAGTAGTTTAGTGAAGATCATGGAGATCTGGGTTTTTCTGGCCAAAAATATCTCCCAAAAACCAGCTTCACAATACCATCCTGGCACCTTGGCGGTGTTGGTTAGGTATAACCGAGCCCAAAAGTGCTTTTAATATGACCCTAAATGCTTCCAATAGGTACAATCATGTAGTTACAAAATTTTATTTTATTCAATGGAATTTTCTACTGCCTGCCTGCCTGCCCACCTGCCTGCTTGTATGCCTGCCTGCCTGCCTGCCTGATTCCTTCAAACAAGCATAACTAGATAATGACTAAGGCTATGGGCTTAGTTTTTTTCGCTGTCTGACATTGTTTTGTCTCGAGATGTGCTATTTGGCATACTGCAGTACAGGCAATGTACACATCATGGAGTTGTCTTCATCCTCCTTTGTCTCCCACTTCTTTTTGCTGATAGCCAAACATGTCGATTAACGATAACGCAATGGCCTCGGTAATTGTCTGTATTTTCTATAGTCACTGAATTAAATTGCAGAGGCGCTTCCCCTGCTGTTTTCTTCATTGGTAGTGCTGTAAAACGGGCTGAAAACATAACTGAAAGTGATGCGCAATGGCCACTTTCACTTTCAAGTCAGTAATTGATAGTTGGGGTAAGTGAATTGTCTGTATTTTTCATAGTAACACTGAAAGTGAAGCATAATAGCCACTTCACGTTTGAGTCAGTAATTGATATTTGCGGTGGGTGTCCAGTATATAGAAAACATTACCTGTGTCACCATCCTTTCTTTTGATGTGGTATGCATGGGTTCACCAGTCATAAGAATGTAACATAAAAGTAAGCAAACCAATAAAAAAAATTAAGAATTTTAAGTTCGATTAGGGATCATAGAAAAAAGTACGGAAACAAGGGAGGTCGCCTATATCTACAGATATATGTACTAATGGACATTTAATCTGCAATTCAGTCACGGTTTTAAAAATACAACACATCTATAGATTAAGTGATACTAATATACAGTGCATTCATTCATCAATCATCTTCCCTTTGTATAGTTCCATTTAGTATTACTGTCATCAGCAACTCTTCTTCAAATGTGTTCAACAACACTTTAAAATATCTTATTGGATCTGATCTTAACTTGACCTGTGCAGTCACTCCCACTCCACCTTCTCACAGTGTTTTCAACTGGAGCTGTTCCACTGGATGCTTTGCTGATATGGAGATGAGCCAGATGATTAGTATAGCTATGTTAAATGAATCAGATAGTGGAGAAATTGTTTGTTCTCTTATGTTTGATGGCCTCCAATATGAAAGCGATCCATTTAATTTACAAGTACTTGGTAAGTACTATATCATCTATGCATAATATGTACAGACTATCATACGTAGAAACAGTAGTAATGATACATGGATAACTGCAAGATATTATTTAAAGGTCATATAATTATAGGAAGAAAAAAATGAAAGGCAATTCACACCTGGTTGTTCTATTTGAGTAAAGTGTAGTATCATTGTTTTTCTTAGAAACTTTGAATTAAGATATCTTGATCCATATTAATAGCAGTACTAATTAACTCTATTTGTGATATCAATGCAGCTGCCTTGGTTATGCTGTACCTCATTATAGTAGTTGTGTAGATTACAATAATCTGTCAAACTAATACTCTACATATATACACTTTATTGGATATGTACAAACTTCAAAATATTTATGGATTATTGGTGAAAGGGTCACTCATATTTTGCATAAATGGATATAATTTATCATTTGGAATGGCAATACAACCTTTATTACTAAATAGCAGAAATATGAAGGTTGGCTAAAATACATGCTTCCATGGTGACCCAGATAATACGAGTTTCTAAGATTTTAATATTGCTTAATGAAATTTTCTACTGACAGATTAAACTGACTGGCTTGGCTGACTGGCCAGCTGGCTGGCTGGCTGACTGGTAAATTAAAATGGCTTCATCTTTTCTCTGTCAGATTTTTTCGCATTAAAATTACACACAGGTACACGATACATGCTTTGGGCGTGCCATAAGATGATGTATAGTGCATGCATCATGAACTTTCCTCTTTGTAATCTCATTTCTTTTCAACGTCTAGCACAGGACACAGATATTGACTCTGGATAGTGTGTCCATAGCTTGGGTTCTGTTAGTGCATATAACAAAATTGCACTAATCTGTGACTTCTGCTATAAGACATAATCAGGGCCGGAGCCCATGGTTCAGCTGATCCGGCATTGGCTGTACCACTTTTCAGCTACTTGAATTTGTAAAAAGATCGTGATACTCTAATAGAGCAGTCATCATAACAATTATACTCTAATAGAACAGTCATCGCAATACTCTAATAGAGCATTCGGTATAGAATATAGCCACTGTTCTACATATACACCTGTAAGCCATTACATCTATGTTAATTGTCCTTAAGGTTACGGAATAGTTTAAAATGCGTGGGCGGAACAAATTACCAAACCTGCTTTAAACCAAGCAGGGATAAATAATTTCAACAACTGTGTTGTGTTAGCAATACAACTAATTGTGCTTGTTTGTTTTTACTACAGAACAACGACTGTTCTTGGGTGTGTGGTCTACAATAGAGCGATGTTTTATAAAAACGCACCGCCAAAAACCAGACTAACAGATTACTGAATCCTTATAATTTCAACACAAGTGGCTAAACAACTAAAATATCTAGGTCCTGTGGAAGCGATTTTTTAAGTTACTGGTAGTATAGACGTTTTATTGAACTTTTAGTAGTTTTTTCAGGTGAAACAAGCTCTTTGAAGGCTTGTATCCGAGTCACTTGGGAGAAACACGCCAAAAACGCTTCCACAGGACCTAACAAATTTAATATACAGTATCGCTATGCCCCAGAAAAGCCAATAGAGCCTACAGCTTTTGCTGTATTTGGCGGCGGAAAAACACGGTAGTGACAGCTGGAGCTGAGCGATGTACGGGCTGGCTTACTTGTGTTACTACAACAAATTGTAGTGTTCCACCTGCCTCAAACTACACTGTAGCTACATAAAAACATTAAATATGAAGGGCTTCATCTTCATTTAAAACTTTTCACGCTGCTAGACTGGTTTTATGGGCTTCTCAAAAAGTATCGATAGGCATTCAAAATTTTGAATGATTGCCCGTGACTATACCGTAACCTTAAATAACTCAAAAGTTCCAGTGAGTTATCTGCATGGCACTGTATTGGGCTAATTGATCATGCATATCATGCACGATCAATTTACAAACCCAATGGCTTCTGTACAGTATCTCAAAGAACTAAACTTAACTGAAATTTTGAAAGTAAAATTATACATGAAATTGAAGTAATTTGTACTGTGGTACAGAAATACCAGAATATATCTACTTGATATTAACGAAAAGGAGAAAGAGGCTTTGCAAATAAAATAGCCATTTCAGAGCATCTATTTTCAAAATTTTCCTGGGGGAGCATACCCCCAGACCCCCTAGCTTAGCATGCTGTGTGTGCTTAGCACATGCAAGATCAATAAGAAGTAGTATGACCTCCACTGAAGTCCATGGATGGCTGGACCACTCAAAATCTCTGGGCTCTGGCCCTGAAGATATGTCCTGAGGATTATCTCAGTTGTGCACAATAATGTTATGTAACTAATGTGGATAGATTGTAGTTTATATAATCAGTTGTCATTTAGAAGTAATTACTCAGTGATATATGTGCATGAATGGGCGAGTGCAATTTTGACTGTGACTATTTCCAAATTACATGAAAATAAGTGTGAATACCTGTACAAACAGTGATTACCCTTCTTGCATTGCTATTCAGTTCTGTAAGGCCATTATCTTCATTGTTGACGTATTTTAATGACTCCTTGATAATCTGATTGGCTACATATGATATCACTAGTTATTATTGCACTTGAAAATTTGTTATATAAAGAATGTGATTAACAGTTCTGTGGTTGATTGAGTTAATTGGTTTTTTGTACCACTTTTTGTTACACTTAAATGACTTCTGTGAATTTATACTCCTATACTGTTGAAACTAATGTATGGTATCACTATGTGAGTTGTTAAATATAAAAATTACAGCTACTATTACAAGAATATCACCTGAACCAGCTGAAGGCACTGTTGGTGCAGCACAAGACATAATTTGCTCAGTTGAGACTGTTAATAACTTCACCTCAGTAACAACCAACTGGTCAACTGCCAATGGCACTATTGTCGAGAATGACAGAATATCAGTTACCCAGACCATTCAGGTTAATACCATTGTTACAATACTTCACTTTGATTATCTAATGGAAGGAGATGAAGGAAATTACACATGTAATGTAATCATTGATGGCAATGTTGAATCAGCTTCTACAGCACTGCAAAACTTACATGGTAAGAATGTTATGTGTAGTATGTTGGTGAACAGCTACAGTATAACATACAAGAAATATTTCATGATGTGTAATGTATGTAAAGGTCCCATTGTTGTATCTTTTGCATATTTTTATGTATTAACTCTAGTGATTATGAATCTTAGATGGATATGTATTATTTTCTTTAGTTCCAACTCCTACTGTTCAAGTTACTGCACCGTCTAATCAGATTGGTGGACAGCCATTAACACTGCAGTGTGATGTAACTACTGTTAGGGGCATTACTAGCAGAGTGGGATTCTTTTGGTTAGACGGCTCTACCACAGTAAGAACAGCCACGATAAGCATTTCAAATGCAAGCATTACTGATAACTCAACGGTGTATTCAGATTTTTTGACAATTCCATCACTGACCGCAACACATATCAACAGATTTTACACTTGCCGTACATTTATATATACTACTCCACTGTTCACTGTCTCAGACAGTCTAAGACTTAACGTCACATGTACGTGAGTGTTATATAAATTGTTGGTATGTGTCCATGGGGAGTTTTTAAAAAAGTTTCTTTGAGTTTTACATTCAATACTTGAATTTTAGACCTCAGGTTTTCTAATTCAGGGATCCACTTTTGAATGAGACACACAGGTTACTATATATACTAATTCAGAATGCTGGTGGAACAGATTGAGAGACAAATTGTTTGCTGGGTTTACGTATGACCAGCCCACTGTCAAAAAAATCTGTGTATATCCATGCGTTGTATTCAATTACTACTCCAGCTCTCCCAAACTGCATGTTCCAGGATACAAAAGTTACTGCCCAACTTTCCCCAGCGAAGTAGATCATTAAACATATTTGCAGATACACAGATTTAGCAGCAGCATATAGCAGATGCTAGGTTACAGTGATTTGAACCAGATTTACTTTTCTAAAACTACCCTGCACATATCAATAGAAGCAATAATAACATCAATAGAAACAATAGTTAATAGATTTAGTAATAAATAGTGGAATGTCAAGTTTTATTAATGCACAACATGTTTTCAGTGTTATTGAAGGACTAGGCCTCCATCAAATATACCAGCATAATAAAAAGCATAATAGGCTGGAGTGCTATGCCAACATAATGCTGGCATATTAAGTGAATATTTCAAACTATGGAGTTTAATTCCATGAAAATATATCGATACTCCCTAATAGAACAGTCAGTGGAAACTGCAAACTGCAATAGAGCACTCAAATGCATTGTACATAGCTCCTTAGATCGATACTCTCTAATAGAACAGTCATTTATAGTGAAATACTCTAATAGAGCATTCACTGATTAAAATGTTCCATGATAATTGTCACAAATGCCAAAAGCACTTTGGGCAATTTTTTGAGCATATTTGACTGAGGCCTATGAAGGACTAATGAAAAAAATTAAACTGGGTGTAGCTATTCAGTGAACTGGCTGGCATTGTTTTTTTTTGTTTGTTTTGTTTTTGCACATTATATGGTTGGATTTATTGAGCTTCGTCAGTTAATGGCCATTTGGTATCCTGCAGCCCACCATTACACACTCAATAAGGGCAGTAAAATGTACATATTACTGTCTTTTAATAAAGTTACTACTGTTCAGTTAATATGCTGCTATACAGCATGGGGCTTGATACAGCATGTACACCATACCCTGACAGTGATAGTTAATCAGTGATCATCTCTTCAGTTGATGAAGGAATCCTTAGAACAAGCTCAATGAGCAAGCTGTGTAGTATTTTGTGGCAGTTATAGGGTTTTAACTTTCAAATTGTTAATCCCCCGTGTTGAAATAGATGTCTGGCCATGAAAGACTACACAACTCGCTTGTTGAACTTGCTCTTTGTCTACTTGAAAACACTGATTAACTATTACTGTCACATTGCAGCATTACAGGGTAAGGGGTAAGTGCTGTATCAAGCCCCATGCTGTCTAGCAGCATAACTAAACAGTAGCTTAACTTTATTAAAAGACATTTTTGTATAATTCTCTGTCCTTATTCAGAGTGGGCTGCAAGCTACCAAACAGCCATTAACTGGAAAAACTCAATAAATCCAACCATAATACAATGTTCAAACACCAAAAGTATGCCAGTCCAGTAGTACTTCCATTGTTCCAGTAGTACTTCCATTGTTCCAGTCCAGTAGTCTAGTACACTGAATGGTAGCACCCTCTTAAACTTTAACTAATCTTTAATTTTTATTCTACAAATTAAAGGGGTAATGTTATACACCTAAGTCTAGTACTGAATGAAGATAATAACATAATGTATAATTACTTATACTTATTTAGATATTTGCCAGCCAGAGATCAGTACCTGTTTATCAGAAGTAAGACATGCAATGTAGTGTCAATGCATTTCATTGTAGCTAATGTGTTTACCACTGGCACATAATGGGTTTATTTCGAATGCAAGATTTTTGAAGAACAGCCACTAAAATTAATAATGGTGCAAAGAGTCTAAGAAATTACTTTTAGCATGCACGATTTACTACAACATAATATTATACTGTCACGGTGCACGTTGAACTGACAGACCTTGCAAATGGTGACCTCATGATCATGAACTGGTATGATTGTAATAGAATTGATGGTAAGGGTGCATTGTGTCTACAAAAAAAATTTGGACCCTTTTACTAGCCTAAGGGTTTTGCTTATCAGAACCAAATAATCTTAATGATTGATTCGCCATCACAGTTATGAAAATGACATTTGATAGAATTTCCTTAGATAAAGGATCTGGCAGCTTACTGGAGATCAGTGTAAAGTAATGATGCAAAGGCCTGACACACCCAAATTTTCTACATACCTCAAATTCAGATAGCACAAAGTTCAAAATCAATTGTGGTATTTATGATGTATACTAACTTTATGTGTAGATATGTAGTTAAAAGCTGTGCTCTTCAAAAATATTGAATAATTGAACTCCTTCGAAATAACCCATTTATTACACACAATTCAATACTGAACTTTCTATTGTCTGTTATTGTAAATGTAATGCTGTGTGAAAGTGTAGTAACATTATGTAACACAGTACATACATATGGACATTTACAGTTATAAATGGTATTTTAATTTGTACTGTAGTTGTATCCATTTGGATTAACGTACAATGATACTGTGTTGTCAAGAACTTTTGAAACACGTTCATCACTGATCAATTTATATGAAGAGTTCCATTTTTATGATGACATTGTGAAGACAGCATATGTATGTTGCTTGAGTTATATATATGTACTACAAAATTCTGTATGTACAGTAGTATATTAGTGGTTAGGGGTCACGCCTGAAGTACTATGTTTGATCACACTTTCATTTAGTGAATGCATTGCTCATTTTAAATCTTGAAAACTACCATACATTTGCGAGTATAACATTTGATTCATTTTTCTAGCCTGTTATAATTGAAAATTTTAACAGAATTTGAGGCAAGCCATATGTACAATATCTAACATAACATGCTATGTTCTTTATTTCATTTTTTGCTGATTTACATTGTACTTGATTATAACTATGGTTAGTATAATGTGCAATGAATAAAGTGGAGTATAGATGATGTATTTTGAATATAGCTCTACAGTATGTATATATTGGGTCGCATTAACATGTTGGTGGAGTTACATGTAGTTTGTGTATAATAATATTGCTGTGTACACATAGGTGAATGAAAATGGGGTTATCAGTTTTGGCAGCAGTTTTGTTTCATTTACTCCACTTCCATTACCACTTTTTGGTACTGATAAGATCATTGCACCATACTGGGCTGATGTTGACACCAGAGGAACTGGAAATATTTACTATCGTCAGACCACTGATGCTAGTCTCCTTGCTAGAGCAAACAGTGAAATAACAGCAGCTTTTCCTGAGTCTCTCAATACATCTAGTTTGTTAATAGCCACATGGAATAGAGTTGGCTATTATTCTCGACATACAGATAAGGTACATCAGGCCATTAAATTTTTATATTAAGGGATTGTTCTTTTCAAGTTTTCTATTGTTATTTGTGGAAATTCTTATTTCTTTACGTACTACTCCGTATTTTTTAAAAATAACAGTCCCACTTTTTTTACAGAAATAACATTTATTTCAATCTGCATCTGGTTGTACCTTGAGATATGTACAGTACTCTAATGGCTAGAGTTACTATAATAGTGGAGAGAGAAGTATTTAACACTGACAGTACAAGGCATCTATAACTGATTCTCAGTAACTCAAGTGATTCTTTCTGCAAATTCTGTAACAAATCTCTATAATTTTTATGTACTGCAGTATTCTCTATAGGTGAAAATTGTTTCAGTCATCTCATTTCTTTGTTCTGCCCATGTAAACATTATTTTTAATAGGTTGATGGAACCCCTTTAACTTCCATAAAATTATTTGTAAAGATCCTATACTGTGTTGGATACTCTCATCTATTATGTAATAGTTGTATCATGGGTCCAAGTGATTTGCCAGATATGTACACCCAAGCTCAAGGACTGTAATGTGAGTGTACACATTAGGCAAATCACGAGGACATGTGATACAACTGATATGTACCATGCCATCATTTGTGGGCTAAGAGCCTGCAGACGATTAATCACCCAAACCACTAAATTTAATATATGAACCAACTTGTGAAATTCGATTATGGGACAGCAGCAACTAATTTTGTGACTACGTTTGCTAACATGAATAGGCAAGTCCTAAGGGTATCACAGAAAAATTCAATCATGTGATTTTAGAAGTATTATAAAGCCGCTGCATCGTTTTACAGATTGTTTACAAACATCTATAGGGGTAAGCTTCACTGTACAGTGTTTATCTCGTGTTACTAAAAAAGTGGGCATGTCTGTATTCGAAAATGAGGCAAACCACTTGTGAATATAGCACTAGTTCTTACCTTAAACCAACGTTTCTCAACTCATAGGATGGAAAAGGTGACAAATCACTTCCATCTGAGTGCTGTAGGATGCAAATCAAAAGCATGGTTTTCATCACATGACCATTAATAAATTGCCATAATCAATTTTGGCTTGAGTTTATATACAGGTATAAAGAATTTGGCCGTACTACTCCCACATCAAGGCCATGGTACATTGAATAGCTTGCCAATAAATGTACCGTGGCCAGCCAGGGTTTATAAGATATGTACAGTGGAACCTCAGCCCCCATTTATCCAGATTCTCGGTTAACTGAATTTTGGGAATTACTGCTCTATTAGAGTAGTGACTGTTCTATTAGGGTAATTGATAATACTAAAAATTTTTATAAATGCTATTTTAAGGTTATTTATACACAGTTCAGAGATACAAACTTTTCAGACTTATGGGCCACCCTTGGTTCCAAGGAGTTCAGATAACTGAGGTTCCACTGTACCTTGAAATTTGCCTTTCAGTTAGGTGGTTTCATGGTACATTAACTCTTACTAACTGGTCAAGTGATTGTTCCATTTGCATGAGTATCTCAATCTTCCCTTTTGAGTTTCCACTAGCAATATTTGAGAAGTGCCTTCACAAACTTTTCTACATGTAAAATGCATGAATTTTAATGATTAAAAATATTCAATTTGCAGGATTTTTCCTGATTCTTTCAGTGAAAGCTATTCTGGCATAATGTATGCCTGTCTATTGCAGTTTATTTGATATAAATTTAATAAGCAATTACAATTTTCCCCTTAGGTAAACTAATACAGCTTTGAACTGTAATTCTAATTGGAAAAATATATCTTCTGACTATGACAAGGCAAACGTATTCAACAGTATTATATTTTACATTTTAGACCAACACATTCCAGTGTATACTAGCCACTAGTGGAGTTGAGTCATTTGTAATATTCCTATATGCAAACTGGGAAATACAATGGACCACTGGTGATAGGTCCAGTGGACGAAATGGACTTGGTGGAACTGAAGCTCTAGCAGGAATCAATGCTGGTGATCGCAGAAATTCTGTAGTTATTCCTGGATCACGGACTCCAAACATTAGTGAAATTGCTCAAACTACTAATATAGATGTCCCAGGAATTTGGGTATTCAAAGTTGGTCAAGGTACTAATATGTACAGTGCATAACCACATCAATAGCTTAATTATGCATTACTGGTGTCTAGCTTTGAGGCAATTGAGGAAGCAGCTTTATATAGTAATAATAAGATCAGTAACTCTGCCTGTCCATTAATCAGAAAACTGCATTACAGAGAATTTAGTGCCACAAAAGATCATATGGATCAATCAGAAATTCTAATAGGTAGGGACCCGCCGATTATGCTCATAATTTTACCTATTATGCTATGCTGCACTGCTCAAAAATTTACCTATTATGCTCAATACTTACCTATTATGCTCAAATTATGCCCAATTATTTATGCCTCAGTTCTCATACTCTACTAATAATTTCCAGTTTATGGATAAATAATAAGTGGCTGAAGCACAAACTTACTTGTCAAAATGCATATCACAGAAAAGATCGATATACTCTAATAGAACAGTCAGCTATGTGATTGTTCTATTAGAGTTACTGACTTTTCTATTAGAGTATATCGATCTTTCTGTGATAGCTATTTTAATAAGCAAGAATTCGTACTATTACACAAATATTCTACCTATTATGCTAGCATTATGCTCAATGCTTTCAGGCACTTATTATGCTCATAATTATGCCAGCATAATCGGCGGGTCCCTACTAATAGGACAGTAACACTACCCTGAAGAGTACCTGAGTAATCAGGTATGCAATTCCTTCTGGTTATGCTTTTGCTACAGTACTAGTACTGTTAATTAAACTCCCCTTCATTATATGCTAACATGGAAAGATGCAGTATGTGTGGTTAAAATTCATTGTGTGTCACTTTCTACTTTTATGAAAAGCTCATTTTAATGCTAAAGCATGCATATGGTTGTTTTGCTATTGTGCATAACAAAATGTGATCTTTAGTATATTATCACACATATTTAGAGTTAGAGATTAAAACGTCGTAAAAGTAAATTAAAGGTGTGCTGAATAATTAAATCACTCCAGAAAAAGGTGTAGCTAGCTGAATTACTTTGTTCACAAAGTAAGTCAGCCATTCAGTCAATGGGCAGAAAATTAGATTCCAGCAACCTATTGGCCTGCAAGAGTTTTGAATCTCAGTGAAAGAACTTTTGGGATCAATTATACCTAACCAATACTACCAGGGTGCTATAAAGGTATTGTGAGGCTGGGTTGTGGGTGATATTTTTGGTGAGAAAAGCTAATAATTATACAGTACTATCGTACTGTACAACATGTGCAGTAGTAGTAGTATAAAGGTTTACATTTTTCTGCCTGAATAATTATATTAAGCCTTACTTATCCTTCAAGAAGACTGGGCAATGTTAACAAGTATAGTCAAGCTCAAACATGCCTTCAGATCAACCTAAAGCACTTCTGCATAATTTTAAAGATAAAAAGAATTTTCTGCTGACTTTAATTACTTACTGCTTATTCAGACAAGTGTAACAGCTATCAATAGCCTGAATGCTGCAGAGCATACTACAATTATGTGCCAAGAATATCTGACCCTAGAGTAAACAACAAAAAGTTTTGATCTTTCATTAAAGATTGTCATAAAGATACTACTGGAATCACAACCCTGACAGTTGAAGGGAACACAATCACAGATCAAGTCTGTGTTTACAATAGAAGATACTTCAGTAACACCAGAAGTACCAGGCCCACCTTTTCCAGATATGGACTGTATTGAAGTTAATGTTGAAGGCGTGACACAATTACTGTCTAACTTGGATGCTCAAAAGGCTGGTGGCCCTGACAATATTCCAACCAGATTTTTGAAAGAATTCTCTTCAGAACTAGCACCTTGTCTTACAATATTATTCCAAGGATCCTTAGAACAAGGGATTATCCCTGATGATTGGAGGAAAGCTTTTGTGGTACCTGTTTTTAAGAGAGGGGATCGCTGTTTACCAGCAAATTATAGACCAATTTCTCTTACCAGTGTTGTGTGCAAAACCCTAGAACATATAATATCTTCAAATATCTACTCTCATTTAAATAAACACAACGTTCTTGCTGACCAACAACATGGCTTTAGATCCAGAAGATCTTGTGAAACCCAGTTAATTGAAACAATTGATGACTTTGCCACTACTCTCAACCTATCAGGACAAATTGATGCAATTTTCTTAGATATGTCCAAAGCCTTTGATACAGTACCTATAAACAGACTCTGCAGCAAACTTAGTCACTATGGTATTTTTGGAAATGTATTAAGATGGATTAAAAGCTTTCTGACGGACAGATCCCAACAAGTTGTTATGGATGATGAATATAGCCAACTGTGTAAAGTACAGTAACTTCAGGAGTGCCACAGGGGTCAGTGTTGGGACCACTCTTGTTTCTATGTTACATTAACGATACTGCACACAATATTTCATCAAAAAATTGGTTGTATGCAGATGATACTTTACTCTACAGGAGTAGTATTCATTCTGAACAAGATGTGGTAGCCCTTCAGAATGATTTGGATACTTTATCACAATGGGCTGATGTTTGGCAGATGTCATTTTATCCTTCAAAGACTGAATTTTTGAGAATTACCAATAAAATTAAATATGTTCAATCATCCTATTACCTATCTAATACCTTAATACCATCAGTAAGTCATACAAAGCATCTGGGTGTCATTATCGACAAAAATCTTAAATGGACACAACATGTTAACATGATCACTGCAAAAGCAAACTCAGTAAGAAGTCTTTTACAACGGAATCTAGCAAAGTGTCCTGCAACAGTTAAATGCTACTGCTATAATACATTTGTTCGCCCCATTCTAGAATATGTCAGTACAGTGTGGTCCCCATACCATGAACATAACATCTATAAATTAGAAATGGTACAGAGAAGAGCAGCAAGGTTTGTGATGAATAACTATAATAGAACAGCTAGTGTGACAGAAATGTTGAACAGTTTACAATGGCACACATTGGAGAAGCGAAGAAATAATTTGAGAGCCTCACTAATGTATAAAATAATTAATGACATGGTAGATATTAATGTGCACCAACAGTTTAGACCAAGCAACACCACAACTAGAGGTCATCATCAAAGATTTCCGCAGTTGCCAACAAGGGTAGATGCTTATAAGAACTCCTTCTTTTCTTTTACAATAAAATTATGGAACCAACTAGATGATTATATTATCCAAGCTCCATCTCTTGATTTATTTAATAATTATATAAATTTATAAATAAGAAGCTAACTACATATGTACAAATAATAATACTCATGATTGAGTTTGTACATTAACAAATATATATATATATATATAATATTATGTTCACTATTTGGCATTCTTTGGTCCAAGGCACATAGGAAATATTAAAAATTTTTACAGGTATCTGTAGTAGGACCATCACAATAAAAGAGCCTAGACAAAGAAATCATCACTTGAACACTTAACTTAAGCATGGATGCATTTCAGGTCATGATCTCCTTGTGATGGTCACTACTACATATGTGACTGTGAATCTGTGAAAAGGGGTCATCACCAAATCTCAAGTTTGCACTTTATTTCCTAGTCAAGTTATGGGTTGCCAAGTACATGCAATTGGAAAGGCTATAAACCCCTTTTCACAGATCCAGTCACATATATACAGGGTAGCTTGTAAAGTTTCTAATTTTTCCTTTTACATATGTATAGCTATATGTTGCATTATTGTGATGTATACAGTACCTGTATCTGTTTAATGCAGCTGTGAATGTGTCTTGTATTATTATAAGTGCAAAGTGATGTATAAACTGAATGAGCTATGCAATTTGAATGATTTTCCTGTAGACAACTGCCAGCCTGAAATCAATACATGTGTGTCAGAAGTAAGTAATTTCAAACACGATTTCTTTTGTCTAAAAAATTTATTGATAAATTAATGGCATGTCTAATTTTCTAGTTTTACCCTTATGGATTTGCACACAATGATGGGAGAGTGATATCATCTAGCTCACCAGCAATCACGATGGCCAGAAATTTTTTCTTTTATGATAACATTGCCAACACTGTATATGTATGTTACATGTTCTTTATAAGTGTACTAATGCCTCTTCCCTCCAGGTCAATGATAATGGAATTATTAGTATTGGCAGTCGTTACAATGCTCGTACCCCACAGTCATTGCCATGGAGTGGAAGTAGTCTAAGGATCATTGCACCATACTGGGCTGATGTTGACATCAGAGGAATTGGAAATATTTTCTATCGTCAGACCACTGATCCTAGCCTCTTAGCTAGAGCAACCAGTGAAATAAGAGCAGCTTTTCCTAATTCTCAGAGTGTCATAATCAGGAATTTATTAATAGCAACCTGGGATAGCGTTGGATATTATTCTCGGAGGAGTGATAAAGTAATAATTGTGGTTCACATCATTAGTGTTGTATACTTTTAACAATGTTGTGTATGTATGTATGTGCTAAATTATACACCTGTGTTGTATGTGTGGTCAGTACCATTTAGTGGGAAGATTTTGTATTAATTACTTAATTGCTTATTTACAGTTTGTTTTGTTTATTGTAGACCAACACATTCCAGTGTGTACTAGCCACTAGTGGAGTAGAGTCATTTGTAATATTCCTATATGCTGATGGGAGAATACAATGGACTACTGGTGATTTGTCTGGTGGAGATGATGGACTTGGTGGAACTGAAGCTTTAGCAGGGATTAATGCCGGTGATGGTCATAATTTTGTAACTATCCCTGGATCACGTACTTCAAGAATTATAAATATTCCTCAGACCAGCAATGTTGACATTCCAGGAATTTGGATGTTTAAAGTTGATCAAAGTATGTATACAATTGTATTATGCAATTAGTTACTGTATGCATGTACTGATAAATTACAGATTCTCCAAACACGGCTCCAACAAATTTCAAAGTATTGCTTATTGCAGCAACTTCTGTCACATTTCAGTGGAATATTTTAAGTGATCAGCAAGCAAATGGAATTGTGTGGCAATATGTGATTATATGCTTTGAAAGAAATAACAACATCAGGGTAAGTAGTCTAAGAATGTACAGTATTTAACTGTGTGAGACGTATTCCTTAGTGCACAAAATCAGATACGAATATTTTTACAAAATATTTTCCAATGAAATCTAATATTCTAAAGAAGTAAAAATAGCACCATTTACTGTATAGTAGCTTAGCAAACTTTTATAATTGGAGTATGGTACTGTACTACAGCAGTAGGTATAAAGGTGAAGTGAGAAAAATGTACTATATGTATATAGGCCTGCATCAAATATACCAGCATAATAAAAAGCATAATAGGCTGGAGTGCTATGCCAGCAAAATACTAGCATATTAGGTGGATATTTCAAACTATGGAGCTTGACTTTTCAAACTATGGAGCTTAATTCCATGAAAATAGATCAATACTTCCTAATAGAGCATTCAGTGAAAACTGCAAACTGCAACAGAGCACTCCTTAGATCGACGTTCTCTAATAGAACAGTCATTTATAGTGAAATACTCTAATAGAGCATTTACTGATTAAAAGGTTCCAATCACAAATGATGCTAACTTAGGAGCATAATGCAAGCATAATAGGAACACTGAAAGAACATAATGGGTGAAAATTTTGGGAAATTCCAGAAAGTATTTTGGGCAAAGCTTTGAGCATTATTATTTTGACTCAGGCCTACATGCATACAGCACTAGGATATTTTTGCTACAAGAACTTGTGGCTAGGAAAACTGCTATTATAACAGATAGTAAAGTGCATTTGTCACATAAATATAGTATCTATTGTTGGTGTAATAAAAAATCATCATAAAACTCATTAAAGCTGCTAATTGATTTATAGACAGATGCACATATTTATATAATATGTGAACAGGTCTGAGAAAACCAGTCTTAAAGCCTTTCCAAATATATAGGTTTGATGACTCATAATCTTTCCCACCTTACTGTACTATGCATGTAACAGCTTTTAAGTTTCAAGCTGTTACCTCTTTTCACAAGTTTAGTTGCCAGTTATTAGAATACTATACTGTACAATGTAATATTCAGTACACATGGATACTTCATTTTTATGCAGGTACAGAATTCAACAGTTGCCACTACCACAGTGGGGATTATTACTGGTCTGTCACCACACACCAACTACACATGTACAGTCCATGCAGTTACTAGTTCTGCTGGTCCTACCAGTGACCCTATTACAGTGACAACTACTCAGCAAGGTTAAAAATTGTCTCTAATTAATGTGCAAAATAATAATAGTTGTCATTTTCTAGCCCCTAATCTACCAGTGATAACTTCAGTCAGTGCAGTTGATACTCAGTCAGTTCGTGTAATCTGGAGAGCACCAACACAACCTAATGGAGCTATAACCAGTTACACTATCACATATAATATTGATGGAGGCTCTTTTATCACTGTTAATGTTCCTTATAATGGAAGAGTGGTAAGCTTACATTACACTGGGTTGTTCTCACATAGATATATTAAATACAGACACAATCTTATGATATTACTGGACTGGCTCCATATCAGTTAGTCACAGTGACCATCACTGCTACTAATGGAGGAGGAACAAGTGGGAACAGTAATGAAGAGTCTGGCAGAGCTGGTGAAACAGGTACTTTCTATTGTAACAAATGAGCAGTATATAGCTCATCATAACTTACTGTTATGTATAACAATGCATATGAGAAAACTTTATCTACAGTACATGCATTTAAAATTAATTTTATAGTTAAACATCATAACTGTTAAATACATAGCAACAGTATGCACTACCTTTTGTATACAAAAATATAATCTACCTGTAAACATACTGTATCTACTGTGCTCCAAGCACTGCACATAAAAACAAGTTTTTCTTTAGGTGATGATGCATGTCATGGGGCAAAAAGTAAAGAGGCACAATTATTATTGTAAATGAACTCAGCAAATTTTATAGCAACATTGAATATACTGTATGCTGTATAGCATTGTATGAATTGTTCTGTGCTGCCATAGGTACATATCAATTAAGTTTATATTTTATGTACATGTATAATTCAGTTCCAGGAGTGACACAGTTTAATGTAAACAATTTACCAACTATCACTGAAGTACAAGTGACATGGACACCACCTGAACAACCTAATGGTCTCATCACATCCTACCAAGTACTATATTCTGTATATGAATCAACCACTACTGTACAAAGTACAATGTTAAATAGCAATGACAGGAGCTATACCATAAGAAATTTAAGTGAGGACACTTGGATAAAGTGTATATGTATTTAATTCATATTATGCACTACACAGCACCAGGCACTCCTTATCAAGTCAGAGTAGTGGCATATAACAGTGCTGGCAAGGGAGTATTGGGTGATAACAAAATATTCTTCAGTGAAGAGTTAACTCCAATTAAGGCACCAGAGAATATTCAAGCCACACAATTAAGTGCAACTTCAATCAATGTCACCTGGACTCCACTGACACTCTTTGAGGCTCAAGGATTTCCACAGTACATAGTGTCACTGTTTCCACTCATTACTGATACAGAAGGTCGTAGAAGAAGACAAGCAAATCCAACCATTATCACACCAAACAGCTTTGCAGTGTTCACACATTTGGATGCTGACTATTCTGTGTCAGTGAGTGTAACAACTGGTGGCAGATCAGATTCTGTGATGAGTAGCCTATCTGTTAATAGTACGTTATCATTTTATTGTATGTACATACGTTTCGGTTTACTTAACAATTCTATCTGGTTATAGGGGTGGATCCAGGTTTCAAGAGGGGATACCCCTTAAAGTTTACATATGCGATTCCACATGTCCTACAGCAGTAGCATTCACATACACTGTACATAATAATGTGCCCTTAGGCAAATTAATTTTAATGAGGAAGATGTGCATGACCTTTTGTAGAAATGACCAAGGGAGGTTGTAAAAAAAAATCAGCAATATCATTGTCAACAAGATGGCATAATGATTATTATACCACCTTTGGGTATATCTTCCTTTGTAGTCAATTTTATTGTACATACCTTGTAGACTACACTAACCAGACACACCCATGCAACAATATCAGTAACTAGGAATGCTGTTGCTTCCTTTGTAGTTGCCAGTTTAAAGCTTTTTCCACTCACAGTATATACTGTAAGTGCATGTCTTCAGTTTGAATAATCGATATCACGTGTGCAATGATCACATGAAACTACAAATACAAGTCTGCATATTGTGTGATTTTCATCCATGCAGTTTCCTCTTAGACTTTCTGTTCAAAATTCAACCCTGGGGGGAGGGGGGTGAAGACCACAAAGACTCACAGGGTAAAACATTGTATATCATTGCACATTTCTAAACAGCACAAGAAATAAAACTGTTTGCCACTATTCTACATTGATGATGGCAATTAGTGGGTTAATTCTATTACCTACATTTGGTAATGTATTTCAGTGTAATAATCCTCAATGGAGCTTACTTGAATAATGTTTTGTCACAGTTTCAGTTGGTATGGTCAGCAGTGGTGGTGATGATGATGATGACTGTAACAACCTTATTATCATAACCAGTGGAGCTGTTGCAGGAGTAGTGATTGTTACAGTTCTGATAATAATTGCTATACTAGTTGCATGCTACTGCTGCAGGTAATACATACTTATGAGTATTGAAACACGCAATGTATAATTTTTTTTCGTTGTTTTGAAACATTTTGTAGTTGAGATGATTTATGTTTTGTTGAAAAATTCTTTTGTTTGTATTTATAGTGTTTAAATATGCAACATGTACAGTATACTGTTGATGATGTCTTATAGGAAAAGAGAAAAGCATTCACCATCTCGAGAACCTGTTACATTTGCAAACAAGATAGCACCTGTGATAATAAATCAACATGAGAATCATGGGTTGCAAAGTCAGCAAGCCAAAGAAAATGATTACACCTTACCACCAGACTCTGAACCTGTGACATTTACAAACCAGTATGCCTCTGAGGTGATTGTGGTAGAATTTCACAAGAATGAACAATAAACACTTTTGCTGCTGCTGCTGCTGCTGTTATGGTACAAAATTAGTATTAGTATAATGTTATATAACTTGGCTTTCAAGCTGGTAATGTATAAATAATATATTGTTGCTAACTGCATTAATTTTATTGTACTGATTAACAAAATTATATTAATTGAGAGTATGCATACCAAATTCTGACACCTAAAAACAATCATAGATAGTGTATTATATATTCAGGTAGCCTACTTCAGTTCAGCCTCATCACTTTCCTTCTCATTCTCACTTTTTCACTATTCTTGTCGAGCTTCTCTATTGACCTACAATACTAAAATTAGAGAAATATTCATTCTTTCATGGTAACACATACAATTTCAACAGACTGATCACAATAATTATAATTTTGTAGATGTAACTCAATGGAATATGTCAACATTTTTGGCAGAGATCTTTAGTAGCATAGTTGTGACAGGGCCTGCAAGAATAGGGAATGTGGGCACTTAAAAATCTCTTAAACTTTGATGCATCATGCTGTAACTTTATATTCCATTACTGCGTGATCATGAAATTTCGGCACTTATTAAACATTTAGTTGGCTTTACCATACAAGCTATGGAATGAAAGAAAATATTTTATCCCAGTACTGAGATATGAGATGTTATGTGATAGGGTGCAGTTTGTGCCCAGGTAGCACTAATTTCACAACGCTTGATGCCTTTTGTGACTTTAACTTAAAACTTGTAAAAAATAAAACGTGAAAATTCTAAGCTCAATCCTGGAACGTTTTGTAATGAATCAGAGCCATAACCACTGTATCACCACTGTCAGCTGAATTTTAGACATACTTGAATGCAAGATAATATAAAAATAGTTATCTAGCATATATTAAAGACATGGCTGAACCCAAACCCAACCCTAACTGGATTTATACTGAACCCAAACCCTAACCCTAACTTTGGACTACTAATTGTGAGAAATTATTCTTTAGATAGTAGAGGGAGCTAAAGCGCCCTCTACTATCTGTGAAACCTCGTGAAACCAATTGTGGTATAATATATCAATATATACACGTGGGGGTACTTACTCACAGGCATGAAGTGTTGTGAAATTAGTGTAAACCTTTGTGCCCATAGCCCCATATGTCCTATTTTTGTCAGCTTGAATAGTGATCTAGCGTATATTAAAAAATATGGCTGAACTCAAACCTTACCCTAACTGGATTTATACTGAACCCAAATCCTACCCTAACTGGATTTATACTGAACCCAAATCCTACCCTAACTGGATTTATACTGAACCGCAACCCTAACTTTGGACTACTGATTGTGAGAAATCATTCTTTAGATAGTAGAGGGCGCTAAAGCGCCCTCTACTATCTGTGAAATCTCGTGAAACCAATTGTGGTATAATATATCAATATATACATGTGGAGGTATGTACTCGCAGGCATAAAGCGTTGTGAAATTAGTGTAAAACTTTGTGCCCATAGCCCCATATGTCCTATGTTTGCCAGCTTGGTCACAGTTTTCATCCCTGCATGTACTCACCACAAGACTTTTGTAAGCAACTATAAGGTCTTAATTAGGGATTCAGTGATATAAACTGGTTAGGCTGGCATGAATAGTAGGTAAAGTCAAAAATTTGAAGCAGTTTATGCACAGTAGAAATCTGTAACTTACACAATTTCACTAAAATTTCAGTGTGTAAATTGTCACACACGGTGATCTCTTGGTATTAGGGATAACTATTTACATAGGTCTTAATGGTTATTGTATATCCATAACAACAAAAGTGCATACACACCCACACAATAACCAAGAGTCTATATAGACATTCCAACTATCACATGAATATGTACAAGATCATTAGAAATAGCTGCGTAGAGTATAGTATGGATTTGCATATTAAGTTAAATTTTTTAGCATTAACATCATTACAGCCATTTCTTGGCCACCAGTTTTGATTTCACAACTTTTTCACCTACGATTTTTAAAGTTGCACCATTTTTTAACAGCTCGGCTGTTTTTGTGTGGATTTCACTTCTTTTTGTACTTTATAAGGCCCCAAAACCAGCCTATGGCTGACTTTGAGGTTTGTTTTTACTCACATTTCTTCTTTTCTATGTAGATACAATGATGATTATTGAAGACAGACTTATAAATGTATTTCATTGCATGATTTAATTCAATATTTGAAAATAGCATTGTAATACTCTAATAGAGTGCAATTTTTTTGAGGACGTCTAATAGAACATACATAGAATGTTCTAGAACAATCTAGAACTTTTATTGGCAGATCTATGAAATTACAAACTTTGATTATAAGCAGATTTCAACTAGAAATTTCATCTATAAAGCAGAAATAAAGTTATGTGATCAGCCAAGGTAGCAGTGATTCAGTGGTTAAGGATGCGGGTGTTAGGTATGGAGGTCCCTGGTTCGAGCTCTGGTAAGTTTTTGACATTTTTTGCACACCTTTTTTACCTCACGGTGACTGCTCTATTAGAGTATCTAGATCCGTGATTTTATACTTACTTGGCTTTTGCTTTATAACTTTGTCGCTGTAACTCTATTGCTATTGAAACTATCAAAAGGCACTGCTATGATGATCAGCCTATCTACACACAAATTTTCAATTTATTTCTATACTTGGTTTACCCTGTAGCTGTGACAAAAGTTTGATCTTTTCTACGTGCTCATATTAAACTCCTTGAATTATTCCTAAGATTCACAACAAACCTTGGTGCGTAAATCCACCGTTACACGTTCTTTATTTGTGCCAAAGATCAAGGCAATCGAGTTACACGTTTGCATTTTAGCGAAGCCGAAGTGTGCGAAAAGAAATCGAAGCCCCCGTAGCCCCCGTACTGCATAGGAAGAAGACAAAAACGAAGAAATTTAAACGAAACTTTGAACACCCATGTCTCACAAATGGCTGCTGCGAATTTAATCAAATTTGTTGTGTGGCGTACAGCGGCGGAGGAAGTAGTTGATATGAGGGGGGGGTGGGCTGACCCAGACTTATTTCTATAGTTTGGTAAGGTGAGACCAAAAAAAAAAAAAAAGGTCACAACCAACCGACAAGAGCTTTCCACCTCACCAGCTATCATTTCTAGCTGATAAACTACATAAAAATCCTTACATAGCTCGCTACACACTGACTACTTTATTAGAGTGACTGCTCTATTAGAGTATCTCGCACGGTTTTCAGCTCCACTCTAAGAAAGATAATTTCGGTGATATCATTCTGAGGGGGAGGCTAAGCCCCCTAGCCCCCCCCCCCTTCCGCCGCCTATGGTGGTGTACCCTACCTGGGGGACAGCTATAATGCAAAAATGGCGTACTTTGGACAAGGGGACATGGAGCTATATGCACGCATGAAAAAGCTGTTTTCTTTCTTCCTGTCAGCTACTATTGTTAAATATTGTCCATAAAATCAAGACACATGGTAGTGTGTCGTGCGGCCAAGAAAGCCGGTGACCACGTGCAGTATATTACTAAAGTTATGCTTTCTAAGTGGTCTGCTAGAACTATAGGGATTAGTGACAGTCACGAGTAGCTAGATATCCGGGTATTGGGAGGGGAGCGGGAGATTTCTTGGTAAAACCGGGACCGGGAGCTGGGAGATCACGTACACAATACTAAAAGCAACTGTTATTTTTATACTAAAGATGGTTTATTGATGCAGAAGAGGACTCGTGCAAGTAGTCTCCCTTCCTTCCAGACATGAGATATTATACCAACTAGCTATAATTAAGCTAGAGAATTGCAATACTTTTACAAAAGATCGAGATACTCTAATAGAGCAGTCACCCACTCTTATACAACAGTCTCATAATATTATATTCTGTCTCTTGACTGCCAGTAGCTTGTTAATTTATTTGTAATAACAAGTCTAAAAGTATAACCTTAGAGCAAGTTAAAAAGAAAAGTTTATGCTGGGTGGGAATCATGCTCCCAGAAAGTCACCCATCACTGTTTGCATTTTGTAGCTGTATGCTTCAAACTCCATGTGTGACTTTCATTGCTATAAGACTCTTTGACCTGCTCCACCCCATGCTTTGCTACTTAATTGTTCTACTAAATCAAAATTTATCTTGGGAAAAATTCTCATTTTGAGTTCTGTCCCCATGCACAGTCCCTGAAGTGATGCATGCCGATGTGAACACTATATTTTATAAGTCCAATCCATTAATATTGTCAGACTCATGCTATGGCTCGTTCCACTGACTTAATGGTGGTAGCTTAATGCATTTGCCTGGCAACATCTTATTCTTCATGAAATCCATCCTGATGAATTGACATCATTAATGCGACCCAACTTTGGAAAACCAAACATTAATAATGAGTATAGTGAATAGCTATAGCATGGCAAATAGTGAGCATCACTAAGAATTGTAGTGAAGTTCACTATTTGCCACAGTATACTCACTACTTATAATTTTTTAGGTGCATTCATCCTTTTCTATTTGGCTCAATGATCAATTTTTCTCTTTTGTAGCTAGAATATAAGGCACTGAATATTTATCTATATCTTGTGTTAAATATTAACTTGATACCTTGAAGCATTCCAAAGATATGACCAATGTATATAGACAATGATACATGTTATTTTATTTAAGAAAAGGACCAAGAATGTAACTATCAGAAATCTCTTTTATATAATTATTAGATAGTATAGGAATGGAAATTTGTCCTCAAAGTAATGGTAGCTACACCAAGCCAAGATAGATCATTTTCAGTCATCAGTGTTGCAGAGTATGAATTGCCCACAAAAAGCTTCTTATATGTAGTCATGCATTAATAACATAATTGGAAGAATTGATACCATAAATGCAGCATTGAATGATTCATTTACTTCAGACTCTCTTAATAAACATTTCAAAATTGTAGCAGTGATGTGTCACTTACCTTATACTGTTAACGTTCATTACAGAGTGGAGTTGTTCCTTCAGACAGGAAGTGCTCACGTATACTCCAGTTCATAAAGGTGCATGGTGCATTGGCAACTTCAAACCAATCTCTGTTGTGTCTGTTCTTGCTGTTTGTTTTTTTTTTCATGTGTTTGTTCAGTCATTTTTCTAATTTTGCCTTAAGTTGTATTGTTGCATTTGTATCCACATATATTTATTTTGTATGCATGTGTTAAGTTTTGTACTTGTTAGCTAGCTATGTTCATTGCTGTATTGTATGCTGCTCTGGTAAGGAAGAATGGTAATTGTCAATTGTCAGAGACTCAGAGGGTAATTTATAAATCAATCAATCAAATCAGTCTGATAATTTAAGAAACTTTTATTTCTAACTCACAAAGAAAAATTCTTGCTGTACATGCAAACTCCAAATATTTATTGAATTTATAAACTGACATGCAATAGCTAACTGTGAAAGTGCACGCACCGTCTGGATCTAACAACTATCTACACAACCAGAGCAACAATAACTCGGTAGAGTGGAGCAAGTCAAACAGTCTGGGTAAACGTATAGCAATGAAGGTCATAATGGAGTGAAGCATACAGCTACAAAAGGGAAGACAATGATATAGGTGACATTCTGGGAGCATGATTCCCATCCAGCAAGATTTTTTTTTAAAAATTTGAAACCATTAAGTCTAAGACTTTTCACCTTGCCATTAAAAATACATGAACCTACTGGCAGTCAGTGGCAGTTAAGAGACAGAATATGAGACTGTTCTAGAGTGACCAGCTGACTATCTATTAGAGTACCTCGATCTTTTGTAAGTTCGTATAATAATAATATAATATTATCTCATATTTTAAGGAGGGGAAACTACTTGCATGAGTCCTCTTCTGCATCAATAAATCATCTTTAGCGCAAAAATAACAGTTGCTTGTAATATTATGTACGTGATCTCCCAGCTCCCGGTCCCGGTTTTACCAAGAAATCTCCCGCTCCCCTCCCGGTTTTACCAATACCCAGATGTCTTAATAAATGGGATACAAGGACCATGTACCAAAATATTAAGTTCGTGCGCATGATGCTGCAGATGCTGCTCAATACAACTGTGGAGGATTAGAGGTGATTGTTCTATTAAAGTCTTTGACTGGCTGCTCTATTAGAGTATGTACATCACTGCACGCAATCACCTAGATATGAACTGTAGATTTTTATTTACATCGGCTTTTGAAGTCATTAACACTGCCAGAACAATAGCAACTTCAAACTGCATATGTAGCTATGTTGATTCAGCTATAACTGTTGTACGTAAAACGTCATACTAACACTGGCATGTTTGAACAAGTCATTGCATTGTTGCTACATATAAAAGTGGGAATCCAAGAGCCTCTCATTGCATTGCGAAGCGTGGTAAGTTACCAATTTCAATCTCATCCAGGAACAGCGATCGAGCAGCGACAAGCGCCGGTTAGCCATACTTAGTCAGTTGGAGATGGAAACTGCAGGAGAATCCGATTCATTCGCCTCGGATTCGGTAGCCCCACCTACAAAACGAACGAAGGCTGATGAAGCTGGCTTGTATGCAGCTGAGGAAGTAGTGAAACTTGGATTAATAAACCTACCAGATTGCAGTTTGCAAGCCACAGACAAATGGTGCCCTACAATGTTTGGTGCTTTGCTAATAGACTCCAGTACACATGATGTGACATTCAATACATCTGATGGTGGTAGCATAAGTGCTCATAGAGTAATAGTAGCAGCTGGTTCACCAGTGTTCCACGTTATGCTGTATGGTAACATGAAAGAGTCTAGTCAGAAAGAAATTGAACTACCTTCAATTGACAGTAAAGCACTATCAACTCTTCTAAGATTTGTGTACACTGGAACCGTGGATGTTACTTCACAATGTATTGAAGAAATTTTAGAAGCTGCACATTACTTTAACATTGCTTCATTGGAAGAGCAACTCATTGACTTTGTCACAGATTCACTGAGCATTGACAATATTGTTGATACCATATTGTTTGCTAGATGTAGCAAGTTCCCCCAGTTATTTGAGAACTGCTTGTCATTCATGTATGATCATGCAGATAGTGTAGCTCGTCATATCAGCTTCACTCGCTTGTCAAGTGAAATTCTTCTCACATTTTGCAAAAGTTCTGAGCTAAAAATTAAAGAGGTTATTTTATTTGGAGCAGTTTTTCGGTGGTATCGGCATCAGGATCAACTACCTGGAATAGTTGTCCAAAGAATATTTCAAGAAATTCGGTATCCACTGATAGCTGAAACTGACCTAGTTAGCATTGTACATCCACTAAAAATGGCTGATCCCAATCTTTACACAGCAGCGCTAGAGTATCATCTTGTTCCAAGCAAATATAGAGGACCTCTCAACCAGATCATTTATAGGAAACATGTACCACAGAACATAAAGTACATTAATGCTAACCACCAGTATATGACTGTGTCTGACAATAACAATGGCATTACAATCACCAAGACTGAAGACTCTTTCAATTGGAATGGACTATGTGCTATCCTTGTGCATCCTATACAGCAGCAGCCAGTTCATTTCAAAATTGTGCTGCAGAAAGTTGAAATTTTTAGCCAAATTTATCTTGTGACACGTTCATATAACTCAAGTCATCCCAGGTTTCAAGTTAATGACATTACTGGTGGTATAAAATTGTCTGGTCTCTGTGTACAACAAAAGATTGATGGTGTTATTTCCATAAAAGGGAACACTATTAACACTACTATCAATGGTACTACAAAGACTATACTTAAAGCAAGTGTGACTTACTTTTGTATTCACATGAACTATGAAGATGACAAGTTGCAGTTTTCATTCACCTGAACTTAGTGTTAATGTTTTTGTAAATGTTGTTTATGTTTGTTAATAAATAATGTAATTATGATTAAATGTTAGCTAGAAAATCCTTTGAAAATGACTGGTTCAAATTTTTGCATAGCAGCTGGGGTCTTTTAGGGTAGCAGTGACATCAACATTTGAAGGGGCAGTGTCATAATATTATACTCTCTGGGGTGTGACTATGCCAAGACGTAGGATAGTAGCTATTGTGAAACTGTATAGAGATGCCATTGGACCATTAAATTTGTATTAGATATCAAATAGTATTAAATTATGTATGTCATTTGAAGCATGCCATAGTTAGCTTTTATTGTAAAATTTTTGTATGCAAAAACTTGAACAAAAATTTATTGCACGAAAATTATAGAGCAGTCATTTACATGAATCATACAAAAAAAATTACAACAAAAATTTTATCATGAAAATTTTTTGCACGAAAATAAAGCAAATTACGGTATTACTATACACCAGTTATCAACTTGTAATACTCATACTGCCTACTATTAATATGCCAGCATGATAAAAAGCATACCAGGCTAGAGTGCTATGCTAGCATAACGTGTGGATATTTCAAACTATAGACTTAAGAATAGATCCTGTCTAATAGAAAAACAAAAGGACACTTAGCATGCATATAATTGGCTACCGCCGAATCTGGGCGGTAATTCCACACCTCATAGAGTACTTGTACTTATATATACTCAATGTATTTAAAGGTACTTGGAAGTAATTAAAAGTATTTTAAGTACACTGGAGTACAATCAAGTCTACCCACATGTATATATGTGAAATGAGAAGCTAATAATTATATTCTCCTCATACACCCAAATATGTCAACTTAATTGAATCAGTTCATTGCAGGGTTGCACGTTGGATTCACATTAAGTATGATTCCAATACTTACAAATGGACTAAGAGCAGTGATGTTTGCCTGAAAGAGTTACCAACATTAGTACTTCATTGTCAATACGGCTATATAATGCTCTATTCAATACTTGACAAGATGTCTCCAATTGACTTTGACACTCAATTTCAATTAAACCAACTACCTACTCGCTCTCATCCTCTCACATTGATACCTCGCACCTCAATCATTAACACCTACAGATATTCATTATTAATGTCACTTTCATATAGAATCAAATACCAAAATTATGACATTTTATCTATTACCTCCATAATGGCATTTAAATCAAGACTTCGTATATATATGTTCTCTAATTATATAATAACTGGTTTACTCTGTTGTGTAGTTGTTTTGTTTTGCATTAGGTATCATATGGTACGGTAGTGCCATTTAAGTAAGGATCCCCTTGAAAATTTAGTGCGCACCTTCAAAAATTAACCTAGAGACATTTACCTTGACAAAAATCACCTTTACGCAATAGTACTAGTCCATATAATACATAAAACAGCATTAAATACAACAAAACACTTACAGGTAGCAGCATATAGAATTTTTTTTAAATTGCCAAAACTCAAATTTTAGTCTCACTGACTGCCTGCCTCACTGCCAGCCTGCCCCACTGACCACAGTCACAAGGCTAGAGGCCAAACGAAGCAATGTACGGTCACCATTTTACACCACAATAACACACACTCACCAGTGGGATGTACCTTTTCGGGTTTCGATGAGTGTAGGCCCTATGCGCCTAAAATTTTCAAAAAACCATCAAAACAAATATTTTTAAGATCAAACTTTTTCACCCAGAGAGTGATAAATACATGAAACTCCCTGCCAGCAGAAGTCGTTTTAGCACCAACAATCTCTACTTTCAAAGCAAGTCTTGATAATTATTGGAATGACAAGGGATATAGATATGAACAAAGGCCTAGTGCCTAAACTTTATTTTTGATCCAAACTTTATATTTGTAACCCTATTTGTATATCCATCCATTGATAATAATAATAATAAAGTCACTCTGTATGGAGATCAGCTTGAAACCAATTCATCCTGTAGAGAGCTCAGCTACAAACAAATCATCTTGTAGTACAGAGTTCAGCTACAAGCAATTAAGTCATCATGTAGAGAGATCAGCCAGAAACAAATCACCCTGTAGAGAGTTCAGCTACAAAAAAAGTCACCCTGTAGAGAGGTCAGTTACAAACTTGAGAGAACAGCTAGAAACAAGTCACTCTGTAGAGAGATCAGCTAGAAATAATTTACACTGTTGGGAGCTTAGCTAGAAACAAGTCACCCTGTAGAGAGATTGGCCAGAAACAAGTCACCGTGTAGAGAGTTCAGCTACAAACAACACTGCGAAAAATGAGGGATACAAGATGGTATTTCCAGTGGCTTATTGAATAAAAAAAGCTTGGTATAACCTGTATTATACTAACAATCTCATGTAAGGCTTTAATTGATGTGTTAAAATATTGAAACCACATGTGATGGTATAGTGTGGGCATTATATTAGATATAAGCTATTTCAGGTAATGTAGTGAATAAACTGAAACCATATATGCAATAGTATAGTATATGGATTATATTAAGGTATAACACGAGTATAATACAGGATTTATATTAAGGCTTATTTGTATTCAATAAGCCACTGGAAATACCATAATATATTCCACCTTTTTTCACAGTGCAAATTTCCCTGTTAGGTCAGCTAGAAACAAGTTACCCTGTAGAATTCAGCTACTGTACCACCCTATAGAGATAAGCTATGTACAAACAGGTCACACTGTAGAAAGATCAACTAGAAAAAGTTACCCTGTAGAGACATCAGCTATAAATAAATCACCCTGTAGAAAGATCAGCTAGAACCAAGTCACCCTGTAGAGAGATTAACTACGTTTTTATGTGACCACTCACAGAGAGTTCAGCTACATTTCAAGTCACTCAGTGGAGATCAGCTACAACTACAAATTAAACAAGTTATCTTGTACAAAAGAAATGGCATTTAATTATTCAAAATTTGTATATTATTACTGATAAAATAGTTGATATTAAAAAGTCTGCTTTGGATGTCTTTCTTCTTTCTCTGTAATAAAGAAAAACAACACAAGTTAAAATAACCCTAAACCCGGCCATAAGACAGTTTCAGTGTATACAAATACAAAAAGAAATGATATCTACTCCAAAACAAGTGGTACCAAATTTACCCGAAATGTCGTTATTAAATTTTTTATCATTAACCTACCATCATAGTCATTTCTCGGTCGCCACCTTGGATTTAACATCTTTTTTCACCTTTAGGCTTGAGTCTATTATGCTCCAAAATTTGCCTATTATGCTTTTTAGCATTCCCCAATTTTCTGCATATTATGCTTGTTTTTATATATGCTTTTCAGAAATAAATTGTACTTTTATTTTGTGTTTCTTTCTAAATAAGAGAAGCTCTTCAACATGAATTAAAAGTGTTGCTTCAACTTCAACATATAAAAATTAACAATAGCTTGAAATTGGGATGTGCTCCAGAGTTTGTAGGCATTTTAGAGCAAGTTAGGGATCTGGGGGCAAATCTATAGCCCCTTAGAAGCTATAGACATTTTATTGTCTAATATCTTTGTAGTTTTGTATGCAAATATTTATTAATAAAAATAACATTATATGATAAATTTTAGCAATTGGCATTCAAAGGACAACAACTGCTCAGTACAATATTAAGCAATTTGCATTTGCACCACCATTCCAAGAACATATTAACCTCCGGGGGTAAACACTTAATGGTTCTCATTCTCTCTGTCGCATGCGATGACTGTTCTATTAGAGTGTTTGACTGTTCTATTAGAGAATCTCGATCTTTTTGAAATATTGTCCTGGTGTGATATTAACCTCAGCCTCACTGCAGACCAGCAGATACTTCACTATTTGTCCAAACATTCACTAGTTATACTGACTCGTCACTAACCTTATTATCATCACAGCTTCTCTAAGACATGTTTCACTACATTCCCTTGTTTACTACTTTTTTGATCCCTTCAAACTTTCTAATATTTCCTTCTACTTGTTTTAGCAAAGGTTACTACAAATATCAAGACAGTCTCCTAATGCATCATGGTAAACTGTCCTCTGATTCAATCTCAGATGGTCCAATCTTCAAAATTTCCTGAAGGTAGGGAGTATGCTGCCAGACTACCATAGTTGGTATGCTTCAAATACTAGTGTATGAATATATAGCTATCCTTTCCTATTATCTATAGTTATAGTGGTAGGTAGATAGGCTATTGGATCACAAAAAAACGGTGTGGCTACATCCTGCATACTAAAATGTAGCACAATGTCTGCCTATGGCTCATTACCAGACTATATAGATGTGTAAATGAATGTGATTAATGTGCTGGTTAATATGTAATTACTACAATTGCACAACTACTACGACTACTAGGATATGTAACATAGTCAACTTACAAGTAGTAGATGATGCTGATACAAAAAGCAAATAGTCAGTATTGGGAAGTCCCACTCCATTTGGACCTTGAGTAGTACATGATGAACTTCGATAAGATGAAGTACACACTTCTCTAACACCAAAATATGATAGGGGAATTGTACCAAACTCTCCACTGTCAAGATCACTCTGAGTTGATAGAGGTGATCTACATTTACCCTTATTGACTCCAAATGTGTGTTCAGTACAGTTTGGTGGGATGCTAAGATTACCCTGTTACTGGATGAAACATCAGAACACTCTCTAGTGTCTTAATAGCCTGGGACAGAATACTGTTAGGCCCTCGTACATATGGATCAACTGACGAGTGAATGCTGACAAATTCAGGATGTATTCTGATGTTGGAATAAGTTGGAGAAATTTGTCTCTTTTCTTCTTCCATGTACAAATTCTGATTAGCAAGATCAACTACGTGAGGATTCCTTTCTGCAATCTACAGTATGCAAGTAAACACACACAGCTGTAATTGTAGAGAAAACACATGACTGTACATCATGTATAGAAACTTTTATAGGGGTCATTAAAACAAAAGTGCTTAAACCAGAGATATATATATCAACTACGAAAGTGCATGCAAAAAATTTAATCCTACCCTAGCCGTTATCTATACAGTATATTTAAATTGGCTAAGTAGGGATTAGATTTGCACTTCCGGTGATGACCCCCTCCCCCCCCCCCCCCCTCATTTAAGCACTATTCACTGTAACAGCTTTGGATAATTTCTACTTGTGTTTGTTACAAAATTTATCACTAGTGGCCTTCAACTGCACTACATCAAAGGACCAAATGTATGATGCCATCATTGTAAAACATAAAACATGCCCCTATACTGATCATTAGAATTGTTTTTGCTGAAGCTTGTCTTGAGTCATCACTTAAGTGAAAATTATGGATAATCCTTATTTTGTTGCTATGTGATAAACAGCACACAACATCATGATGTGCTATGCACTACAAGTAAAAGTAAAAGGAATTGGAATATAAAAGAGGACAATATAGAAGGTAAGCCTGTGTTTCATGCACTGTAGATATTTGCAGTATGCCAAAAGGCTCAGCCAGGCCAAAGTGATGTATAGCAGTGAAATCAAACCCATAACATTAGTGGTTATTGGGTTAACATTGTGTGCAAACATCAATTATTTAGTAGTTGATCAGTGAAGAAATTTGCATTTAATATTAAGTTGATAGCTATACTTACTGGAAATATTTCGGATCACAATTAAAACATATGTATTTTTATCACTAGCAAAGAGCTATGAAGGTTTGCGAGGCTTAACCTGTAGCTATACAGTACAGCTCAAACACAACTTCACGTACACGTGGAGCAAAAACGCATGCTACTGAACACCGGAATGTGTGTTGCTTAACATTGCACACGTGAGGAATAAAAATTACGCATAATAGTCAATTTCATATCTTGAAGTAGTTTTTAAGTCACTTATGCAGTAAAAAGGGTATCAAAAGGGCTTGTCAGAGTTTGATAAATTCAAATACTAACTTTGGTAGCCCAGCACATCTTCAGTCAAGAGTCACATGTGCCTTTACAAAAAAGAAAAAACCTCTCCTGAATCATCATTCATTGGTGTAGAAATGTTTACAAACAAAAAAAAACTTTGGTGGTTGTGATGTACATGTGTCAGGTTAGTATCAAGTACAGTGTATTATTGAATGTGTACACTGTGAATGTCTGTTTAGTGCCATGAGGCAAATGAGGTGAGCATGTGATGTCTTGAATGTATTGGAGTACAAGCCAGTCTAGTGATGAGTTGACAGAAGAGCCAAGAATAATGATTTGCCAACAAAGGAACTCAGGTGTGGATCCCAGAGAACAGTGGTGTGCTAGAAGACTAAATGCTATGAAGCGTAATTGCACTTCACTTTTCTAATGATTGATTGTTGGGGCACTTATACGTATCATATGTCAGGCACCCTTCTTCCTTAGCAGTGTGCGTAACTTGAATGATGTTTCTCACATTGTTCTTTGTCTGTAGAGCTGTGTAACAAGCTGAACAAGGCTGAAAACAAAGCATAATGGCACTTCACTTATCGTATTAATTAATTAATTGTTGGGGAATGTGCCCAGACATATTGTATGTCAGGCGCTCTTCTTTCTATTGATGCGGTATGCGAGGGTTCTCTATCAATAATTATGTTACGAAAAAGTAAACAAACAGGTAGAAGGAAAATTTAAGAATATTTAAAGTGGATTAGGGCTCAAAAAAGTTGTGAAACAAGGGAATGGCTATATAAAAAGTAGTGAAACCATGGACTGAAGTATAGGGATTAAACCTTCACTAGTACATCTGAAGGTATAGGCAACCTCTCATGTTTCACTACTTCTTAGCCATACATTCCCTTGTTTCACTACTTTTTTGATCCCTAATCCACTTTAAAAAAATTCTTAATTTTTTCTTCTACTTGTACAATAGGGTTTATGTTTATATAGCATGTATGTGTATACAGTAGCTATACAGTATGTAAGCAAATATGTAAATAAGTATTGTAATGTACTCAATGGCTATTGGTACATAGACCTTTTGTGTGTTTACACCATAAAGCAATAAACAAACAAACAAGCAGTGTATACAGTAGGTTTCAACTAGTTATAGATGCACACACAACACATTTTAAAATTGTGTGCGCATTGTTTTCATCTAGAAACTGGATGTAAGGGGAACACCCTGAGAATTTGTCAGATATTCCACTAGCTTCCATGTAAATTTGAACCCTGAATCCTGACTATACACCCCTGCATAAGTAGCTACCGATTTAGTTATGTACAGTAAAGTGGCCCCAGCTGCAGGGTGGAGGATGGGGAACGTGCGGTTGTTGTTTGGGTATTTGTCATGAACTATAAAAAGAAACTACAAACAGGTTGACGAATCTCCACCACCATATTCCCATGTGCCCCAGGTCTCATAATGTCTTGCTATAGCTGTAGCTACAATGTATAAATATAAATATAATTAATTTGTCTTTTTAATTGAGTGTATATGTAATGCTGTTTTTGTTTTTTTGTTACCCTTGCCATGCCCACTTGTGGAGCTTACTTATATTGCTCTATTTGTGATAGCATGTGTCCGAGGATATAATTATACTGTTACTGTGTTTTCGTCAATAAAACTGATGTTTTTTCTCTCTGCTAGCTATACGGCATTAGCAACATAACAATAGTTACTTTATCGTGCACACACGGTGTTGGCATCTGGTCGGTTCGTCGCTTTTTAGATTCCATAAAATCCTTTCTGTAGTGAACTAGTGAACAAATTCCAAGCCCTCCTAATTTGGAGGTTGTTACTGTTTCTATATCATTGGTGCCAGCTATGATCTGTTGTATGGTGTATGTACCTCCAAATTCCACAGTGGAATATCATACTGAACTTATTAACTATTTACAATCCCTACCCAGTCATGTAATAATATTTGGTGACTTTAATATGCCTGATATCGATTGGTCCACTCTTGCTGGAAGCTCAACAAGTTCTAACAATTTTTGTTAGTTCATATTCCAATCTAACCTTGAACAACTAGCGACTTGTCCAACTCATAAACATGGTAATGTGCTTGATCTAATTTTGACTGATAGTGCTGATAACATAGTTTACTTAACTGTTCACCCTCTGGAGTATACCAGTGCATTTCATCAGACCACCACTTGATTACCTTTGCCAACTGCTGTAAGAATATTATACCAAAGCCTGTCACTAAGGAGACATTTAATTATGCCAAAGGTGACTATGTTGGCCTTAATGAATACCTATTGAATGGTGACTTTAGTGTAATTTGCAATTTAACAGATGTAGAAGAAATTTGGAACATATTAAAGAACCATATCCTTTCCGGTATGAACCTTTTTATTCCTAAAGTGAAAATAAGAGTACGTCAATTTCCTGTATGGTTCACTCCTCATCTACGTCATCTTATTAAGTGTTTACGGACACTTCTGAATCAGCGAAAATACAGTAAACAGCCTACTACTAACAATTTTCAAAAGTTAGTCAGAGCCCAGTGCTCTTTCCAAGATGCAAGCAAGGCGGCCAAATCCAATTATGAACGAAACCTTATCCAAAACTTTGCGACAAATCGAGATCCAAGAATTTACAGATATATAAAACAATTTACTAAATCTCATATTCTACCTCCACAGTTACATTTCAATTCTAATGTAGCCAAAACTGATCATTATAAAGCTGAGCTCTTCAATCAGTACTTTTTCTCTGTTTTTACTAGAAGTACTTCCCTAGAACCAAATCCTAATGATTTAAGCATTCCAGCCAGCTCCCTGGATGCAATAAACCTAACAGAGTCTGATGTGTTCAATGCTCTTGTTAATCTAAATCCACTCAAAGCAACTGGAATTGACTATATAGCTCCTATCATTTTTAAAAAATTGTGCTGCCTCTCTTGTGGCACCACTGTTTCACCTATTTACCACCAGCTTAAACACCAGTATAATTCCAACTGAATGGAAGACACATAAGATCATTCCAATTTACAAAACTGGTGATAAAACATCTGTCAAAAATTACTGACCCATTTCCTTGTTATGCAATGTTTCAAAAGTGCTAGAAGACCTGATATATGTTAAGATGATTGGTACTGTGGCTAAGTGTATTACCCTGTGTCAATTTGGTTTCTAGAGTAACTCATCAACCCTACAACAATTACTTTTATATCACCACCAACTGATAACTTCCAAGGATGAAGTGGACGTTGTTCACATAGACTTTCGAAAGGCTTTTGACAGTGTGCCGCACAATCAACTATTGGTAGAACATTGGGATCACTGGAACTCTTTGGAAGTGGTTTAAATCATATCTATACAATAGGGTACAATGTGTTTCTATCAACAACTGTTTGTCTAATTGCTTACCCGTATTGTCAGGTGTACCACAGGGGAGTATACTTGGCCCCTTACTCTTTCTAATTTACATTAATGACCTACCCTCTGTTGTTCATTCATCCAATATGTTTGTTTTTGCTGATGGTACAAAGTGCTTTATGAAAATAAAGTCTCAGTTGGACATCCATAGATTTCAAGAAGATTTGTCATCAGTTTCTCATTGGAGTAACAACAATAACCTTGCCTTCAGTGTTCCAAAATTTATTTTTTTACGCTATCACAATATATTTAATTCATTTTATACTATTGATGGAAATACCATTCCTTGCTCTGATAGCTGTAAAGATCTTGGTATCTATTTCTCTGATAGTTTATCATGGAGATTACACTATCAAAACATTACTTCTAAAGCTTATAAATCTTTTGGATTACTTCGCCGCATATTTAAAGACAGTTACTGTTTGGAGACTAGGAAGAATCTGTATGTTTCAATGATTAGATCTACTTTAATGTATTGTTCTTGCTTGTGGAAGCCCTATTTACTATCTGATATTGAACTGTTAGAAAGAGTACAAAGAAGGGCAACCAAATATATTCTCAACGACTACACCAGTGACTACAAAGAAAGGCTTTTGAGACTCAAACTTCTTCCACTCATGTATATTTATGATTTAGCCGACATCATGTTTTTTATAAAATCAGTAAAATTTCCATCTGAAAAGTTCAACATAATAATTTTATTAAACTTTGTAGAATTTATCTCTGGACCCACAAGATCAGCAGGATACAAACTCAGGCACATGACAGCATCTAAAAACAGTGTAATGAATTCCTACTTCTACCTTATACCCAGATTGCAGAGATGCCAACCTCTGAACAATTTTAGGAGTGAGACCTCAAATACTACCAGCAATGTGGACCAGACTCCAGTGCAGCTCCAGGATTTTTGGTAGTGAAGACCAAAAAAAAAAAAAAAAAGGTCGCTGCATGCTCAAAGTACAAAAATAAGTACAGGGCTGTCCAATTTTAAGCACAGGGCTAATGATGAAGCAGATCAGGCGTGACAAATGCGTGAGAACTAAGCTAATAGAGTGAGAAACTGAGGGTTAGGCGTGAGAGCGTGAGATTACTAGCCAAAGAGTGAGACTCACGCCTAATGCGTGAGAGTTGGCATGTCTGAGATTGTGGAACAGCTTACCATTAATTGACCTATCCCAAACCCTCCAAACTATCAAATTCAAACTCAAGAATTGTTTTTGGAATCGTTTTGTTAACAATTTTGACAGTAATAATCTATGTACGTTTTATTTCTGTTGCCCCTGTTCCAAATGTTTAAACATTCCAGCTCCTACAAACTATTTTATTCTTTAACTTGTACTCTTTATAGCTACCCCTTGTAATTATTATTTGTAGTTATGTAGCTTATTGTAATTTGTAAGTAATTAATTAATTATAGCTGCTAGTGCAAGATACTGGTAGACCTTCAGTTCTGTAATTTAATCATTATAAGCTCTTAAATATTGTTTAATTTTGTTTATTGATTTGTACAGTTCTGTAAAGTATTAATAAAAATAAAAAATAAATTAAAATAAATAATAATAAAAAATAAATAAAATAAAAAAAAGAACTGATTGTTGATGATCCTTGCTCCCCACCGAGTCACTGATAAAAACCAGCGACAGCAAGCAAAAACAAAGATACTGCCACCGCATAATCTAGCTGGCATAAAACTGAAGGGCCCAGTTCATCAAACTGGTTTTAAATTGTATTGTATTGTATTGTATTGTATTAATGCTTTACAGTGACCAGCACTGAAGGTCTGCAGCAACATGTGCTGCAGCCTTAGGATTACCTAACCTAATTTCAAGGACTTAGACTAACTATGCTGATTCCACTACAAGGGGATGGCACTTCAATAATATATCCTACTTAGATGTTCGTCCTCGGTCAAAATGGTCGTTATCCAAAATTAAACCTTGACACTTGACCTTCTCTTGTAAATTTACTTTTAGCTATACATCATTATTCTAAAACGATCATAGACTGTGTAACCTAGCTATACGCCCACGGGTGCGTAGTTTATAACATCAATGGCATAATATTATTTACGTAACCTAGCTACAGTACGTACGCCTAAGGGTTCGTAGTCTATGGCATTTTAGTATTAGGCATTCCAATTTCTAGTATCTGAGATTTATTTTTCAAGTAAAAAAAAATTCCCCAATAGCTATAGAACCCTGGCACTAAATATTCTATGGTCAAGATCATAGTCTAGATCATAATATATATACGTCCGGAGGTAGCTATATAGTTATCGATCTATGCATGGTCAAGACCATGATAGTACCCTCGATAATACCTATAATATATCTCCGGAGGTGTATATTAGCTACAGTATCTATGTCAAGACTGACGTAGACTCAAAGATTTCAGCGGCTTATTGTTAGGAAGAATGTCAGTCACGACGCGTAGCTTGAAACGTAATCATTCTGAGCATTATACCCCTCCGAAGCAGAAGCATGACTGGAAGAAAAATAAACCGAAAAGCCCAGCACTGAGTAAGATGATAGCGCCTCTCAGAGTCTGACTAGCTAGCTCAGTACATATGTGACAGGTGCACCGATAATGTGAACAATCTAATTCAGTGTGAGCTGTGTGAAATGTGGCTGTGTAGCTAGGAATTTCGAAAAGGTACCATTCGATTACATCGAACAATGCAGTGACGTATATCATTGGATTCATAACCTTCCTGAACCTGACAGTCTTCTGTCCATGAATTAGTATGTGCTGATACCAAAGCAATTGAGGGTATAATAAAAAACATTGTCAAGTTATCGGTTTCTGACACAGATTGAAGATTTGTAAAGTAGCTATTAAGCAAGCATAAGGAATACACCCCAAGATCTGTCTTGGTTACAGTTGATGAGGACCTGTTTAAAATGACTTAAGAATGATCCAGTTTTCCAAAAGGTTTATCTATCTCCTGATTTGACTGTAAAAGAGAGGTATAAGAGAGCAAGAAATTATATTATTGAGCTTAAAAATCATAGGGGAAAAGGCGAAAAAGACATTGTGATAAGGCACGGCTGTATCATGAAGAGGAAAGTTACAGGGAATTGGTAGACTTCTTAATCAACTGGTCAATTTAATCATGGCATGCACAAGTGGTAACCTTTGTAGCAGTCAGTTTAGCCTTTAGTAGATAATTGTAATTTGCAATTATACATAGGTATTACATAGTTGCAATTGTACATTATAGCTTATTGAAGAATCGTCATTGTATGATGATGGAGCAATTATAAATAAATAATAATACCCTTTGTCAATCTACTCAACCTACAACCAACCATAATATTATTTTAACTGGTTGTTCCATTGCACTTGATCAAGGGAGATACACTTGGCATCATGACTCCATTTTGCAGGTTCTTGTTCACGACTTTAAGAAGGATTACCGTGTTTACACAAACAACTATAACACTAACACTATAGGGTGATACTGTACTAAAAGACCTGTAGCTAATTATCAAACACTGAGCCAGTTACACCTTATCAGTAGTTAAGTAAAGTCATCAAGTCTAAGTCCTTAAAATTAGCCAGGTTAGGTAATCCTAAGGCTGCTTCACATGTTGCTGTCAGACCTTCAGTGCTGGTCACTGTAAAGTGTTAATAATAATAATAATAAAAACACTGTACTATATTAAAACGGCATTGCTCAGATCTATTAGACTACTATTATTGGTGTAGGGCCTACATACTGTAGCTATAATATTTTCTACAGCAATAGCTAGTTTTTCTATAAAAGCAAACAAGCTACAGTAACTAGCTATCAGCCACATCACCACGAGCAGACAATCCGAGTCTTTGGCCAGACTGCATGGGGACGCCCAGCCCCCCTGAATCAGAGAGTAGTATAGAGTACAAGGCTTAGGAACACAGGTGACCAGTAGTGTTATAATGCATTAGTCTTTTTTTTATTTTTACTTTTTATAATGCACTAGACTACAGTATGATGTAGACGTCGCCAAGTTACACAAACTGCGTCGTACATCAACATTGTGACCTTAATTGAAGGGAATGACTTAATTTGTACTTTTATTATTATTATTATTATTATTATTGTTAATTAGCAAAGCCCACTTTATACCCTGCTAAAGTCACGCGTCACGTATTGCATGACGTCACACTACGGATGACCTGTAATTGTCTTCGCTGATATAAAAAGCAGCCATTGGCCCACGGATTTTAGAAACATTATATAGGTTTTTACAATTGTAAACATGACTATTCGTTCATTTCAGTTGCTGTTTATATTAACCATCGCAGTTTCGCTTAGCCTCGGCAGCCTAAAACATGAACAAGCTGGTTGTATCCATGATAAGGTACAGTACAATTTGCTATTAACGCTGTTTCTCTACTAACTACCAGCTATCTAACATCCATATAATTATTTGCATTCCATACAGTTTTTTTATTCTTTCAGATAGCTGAAAAAGATCCATACGTAGTAAACCTTGCTGGTCAAGAAGGAGTGCGGGAAAAGAGACAATCCTCAGCTACTCACTCCAATATTAGAATACATCCAATATTTACAAATGTTGCATCTTCGGTAAGGTCAAAAATACAAGGGGTTGACACTCCACTGGCCCGTAGCATTAAGACTCTTGAGAGTATTTTATTAATGGTTCATCCAGTGAAAGGAAATTTGGTCATACCACCAAGATGTGATACAGTATACGTTAGAGGCCCCAACAGCGGAAAGTGTACGGCACCGTTGCCACTACAGAACCGTTATACATGTGGAGAATTTGGAGTCATTTCATCCGAGTATGTTGGCGTTAGGGAAGTGTGTGAGTCATTCAATGGAACATGCACTTTGAAAGGACCAAATGGCACAGGAATAGCTAATACTGATTATCTGCTATTTGTCTCTGCATCTACAACATGTGAGCACAATTATTATGCACCACACCTTACCTGATATTTATGCATAACACACCTGCATAGTACACACACTCACACATTATTAATATTATTAATGTTTATAATTTACAGGTATATGTGAATGCATCATAATATATACTGGTAAAGCAGATAAAAACAACAACATTCCCCTACTTAGCTGGCCTCCCTGGTTTGACCACCAAGTTTGGCACTTGGCCGGTATCCGAGTGGCCTGCAGGTCAAAGTCAGGCTAAGGATGGATTATTTTCAAACCCCTTCTAGGTATTTGTCCCGTTTCACTTTACTCAACGATTTTTGCTTAGGTTCCCTGGCTCGTGGTAAACACCTCATACAGCTGCAGGCTTTTCCTCCAGTGTTCACCCTCCAGTGCCTAACTGCAAGCAGATTTGTACTAGTAATGGGATGGGTAGCAGTGAAATTTTGGATAAATACCACGAGTGTTGTATTGGAAATGGGGATAAATTTCACGAGGCAAAGCCAAGTGAAATTTACCATTTCCAATACCCAGTTAATACCATACTTGCTGCATATACGCATGCTGTGCATTAACGCTGCTATGTACGCAATTTGTCACTATGTACTAAACACGTGTCAACACTAATTGGCACTACATTGTTAACATAAATTCTAGCCAATGAAATTGCAATTACAACTTTTTCACTGCTACCAGTGAAATACGGGATAAATTTCACTGCTACTATTGAGACTTTTGTATGGGCAGTGAAACAGGTATGGTATTAAATAAAAAAACAATATACAGTAGGGCTGAAACAATACTTATACTTGATGAGTACTTATTAAGGATTTTGGTACTCGGATAGTAAAATTAGTACTCGAGTACTCATTAAGGTCACACGACTCAGTTCACATGATGTATTTGTCATCAGGGAGTGACACAATGAAGGCTGTAGAGTTTGATTGGCATAATTTTGTCAGGGACACTAACATCAGTATTTTAATACAGTGTGTGTGTATCATTGTTGTTATTTGAAAAGCTGTAAACTGTTTAAGGTTGGTACAAAACATGTCAAATGGGTGTGACTACATGCAACTAGTATTTGTGAGTACTTGATTATTAACTCTAGAGAGTATTCGAATACTAAAAAACCATGATTGTTTCAGTCCTAATAATATATGCTGTAATATAATATGGTAAATTCATATGCTTCAGTTGAAAGCATGGTTACAGGTACAGTGTGGTAGGCCAATAAAGACAGTGGCTTTTACCATCACCAGCTCATGAGCAATGTTTAACAATGAAATGAAACAACAGCTACAATTTTAATAATGTTTAGATGGTGTTTTATTGCCATATACAACACAGAGGGTTTAGTACCAGAATTGTATGCATATACTTCTAATTTATTGAAAGACTTAGCCATTTAAATGTTTGCTTCCTTAATTATAGCTAATTGTGTTGGCAATACTTTGGCGTATGCATCAGCATGCATGTTGGATGCCAGTGACAACAACAGACCTGTGGCAGGATATATCAACATTTGCCCTTCGGTAGGACTTGTGTATTTGCATATATCACTTTATTTTTTATGTATATATTAAAATACCTAGGCACTTCAAAGTCGTAATGGTCAAGTAGATCTTGTCTATGGTTTGATGATTCATGAAATCATTCATGCTCTAGGATTTTCTAGTCGCTTATTCAACAGGTCAGCTAAGAGAGCACATTTCACCAATGATGTAATTTCCATTTCATTTTAGATTTGTTAATGAAGAAGGAATAGCTTATAATCCTACTCGACTAACATTTTTTTCACCTTATGGAATTACATATCTGTTTACTGGTCCCAAGGTACATACCATTGTGTGACCCTCATTTGCACCATACGACAACACACGTATACAGATACTCAATGACCATAACACTTAAATTACTGCCTTTCTTGTTTAGACTCTCGAGGTTGCCAAGTCGTATTATTCTTGTACAAATAACAGAGGTGTGTATCTAGAAAATGAAGGAGGCTCTGGCACACTGAGGTGAGAATTAACATTAGAGAATATCTTGTATAATAATGAGTTGTTACAGTTCTCATTGGGAGAAGCGTACTCTGCACCATGAAGTAATGAATGGATTCATTTCTAAGTAAGTATGTGCATGCATTTATGGTAATAAAATTATTTTTACACATAATAGTGATTACGTAGTATTGAGTGAGTTCACTGTTGCATTGCTTGAAGACAGTGGTTGGTACAAGGCTAACTACACTGCACTGTCTCAACTGAACCAGCCTCCTCTTCGGTGGGGTAAAGGTATGTATTAAAATTTTGTGTAACTGTAGAATGTTAAATGTACTATTGTGTAGGCTTGGGGTGTTCTTTTTTAAATGAGAGGTGTACTAGTCAGAGTGTTTATCCATACTTATGCAGTTCCAGTGAAACAACTACTTGTACCTATGATCATCTATCAAAGGTTTGGAATTATACTGTTACAGTACTGGCAGTAATGCTTTAAAATCTGTAGGGAACATGTTCTACTATGTGGGGTGGCTTTGATGGGTGCAATGTAGCTCTTGCTGATGGACATGAGGATTACTGCAGGACTGAGCTGGAGACAGATGTATGTACTATGAAACTCACAAACTATAATATGCAGTACTTTTAACCATTGTAGGCGATTTACGATGTAGAGCAATATGGTAGTACTTCTATTTGTGTTGATGGTATTAGATCAATGCCATACTCTTGTGGTACAACATATCTCACACAAACAACAGCTGTACCAGTATGTGTTCCCCAAACATCATTTGCAACAAACATCAGCAGTCAGTACAGTTTGCAATTACAAGGTAAAATTGTTTTGTATAATAAAAAATGCATTCCAAGTTAATGAAAAGGTGTTCTGTTAAACAGATAAGCAATACAATTGTGAAGATGATCATGCTGTGACAAATGCAGATAGTGATTGGATAGTGTTGTGCCCTCCTAGCAAAGAAATTGTTCCGAGATCTCCAGCAGTTGTTATATCTGAAGTCCTACCTGCTTTTTCAAATTTCACTACTATTGGTGAGCCAAAAACATTTAGAAGCATGCACATAATTTATTATCTAATCCAAAACAGCCAAGCTGTAAAAAAAGTGTGCGGCCCTCAGAAAGGCTATGGTGAAAAAAGATGTGAAATCCAAGGTGGCGGCCAAGAAATGGCTGTGATGGTAGGTTAATGGTAAAAATTTTAATAACGACAATTAAGGTGAATTTTTGTGAAGCGGCACAAAAATTCACCTTAATTGTCGTTATTAAAATTTTTACCATTAACCTACCATCACAGCCATTTCTTGGCCGCCACCTTGGATTTCACATCTTTTTTCACCATAGCCTTTCTGAGGGCCGCACACTTTTTTTACAGCTTGGCTGTTTTGGATTAGATTTCATTTCTTTTTGTATTTGTATACCCCAAAGCCGGCCTATGGCCAGCTTTGGGACTTTTTTAACCTATGTTTTTTTCTTTACTACAGGAAGAAGAAAAGATGAAGTAGATGTACTTTAAATATTTTATCAGTAAATGTACAAATTATACATATACGTAATACATATGTGACCGGATTTGCAAAAAGGGGTCTTTCACACACATCCAATTTGCCAAATTTGACAATTGATAACTTCAGATTGGAAAGAGCTATTGCCTTGAATTTTGGGCAGTGGTGAGCACCACTATAGCTGAATACATGGTGAAATGTTCAGGTTAATATGTTACTTGAACACTGAGTTATGGTCTCCAACGTTTACGGAATTGGATGTGTGTGGAAGACCCCTTTTCGCAAATCCGGTCACATAATATTATATTGATTACAGAAATCTCCATGGTGGTTTCTTTGTAACTGAACACTCTACAAGGTGACTTCTTCTAATTGCTCTCTCTACAGGGTGAATTGTTTGTAGCTGAACGATCTACAAGGTAACTTCTTCTAGCTGATCTCTCTACAGCGTGATGTGTTTGTAGCTGAATTCTGTATAGGTGATTTGTTTGCAACTGAGCTCTTACAGAATGGTTTCTTTGTAGCTGAACTCTCTAAAAGGTAACTTCTTCTAACTGATCTTTCTACAGGGCAATTTGTTTCTGGCAGAATTTTCTACAGGGTGATTTCTTTGCAGCTGAACTCTCTACATGGTGGTTTCTTTGTAGCTGAACTCTCTACAAGGTAATTTCTTCTAGCTGATCTCTCTACAGGGAGATTTGTTTGTAGCTGAACTATCTACAAGGTAACTTCTTATAGCTGATCTCTCTACAGGGTGATTTGTTCGTAGTTGAATTCTGTACAGGTGATTTGTTTGCAGCTGAGCTCTTTACAAAATGGTTTCTTTGTAGCTGAACTTTCTCCAAGGTAACTTCTTCTAACTGATCTTTCTACAGGGTGATTTGTTTGTAGCTGAACTATCTACAAGGTAATTTCTTCTAGCTGATCTCTCTACAGGGTGATTTGTTTGTAGCTGAATTCTGTACAATTGATTTGTTTGCAGCTGAGCTCTTTACAGAATGGTTTCTTTGTAGCTGAACTCTCTACAGGGTGATTTGTTTGTAGCTGAAATCCCTATAAGGTAACTTCTTCTAGCTGATCTTTCTACAGGGCGATTTGTTTGTAGCTGAGTTCTCTACAGGGTGTTTGTTTGCAGCTGAATTCTCTACATGGTGGTTTCTTTATAGCTGAACTCTCTACAAGGTGACTTCTTCTAGCTGATCTCTCTACAGGTTGATTTGTTTGTAGCTGAACTCTCTACAGGTGATTTGTTTGTAGCTGAACTCTCTACAAGGCGATACTTCTAGGTGATCTCTCTACAGGATTCCTTGTTTCTAACTGAACTCTCAACAGGGTGATCTGTTCATAGCTGAACTTTCTACTTGGTGATTTGTTTGCAGCTGAACTCTCTAAATGGTGGTTTCTTTGTAGCTGAACTCTCTACAACGTGATTTCTTCTAGCTGAACTCTCTACAAGGTGACTTGTTTCTAGCTGATCTCTCTACAGGGTGACTTGTTTCTAGCTGAACTCTCTACATGGTGGTTTCGTTGTAGCTGAACTCTCTACAAGGTAACTTCTTCTAGTTGATCTTTTTACACTGCATATTTGTTTGTAGCTGAGTTCTCTACAGGATGATTTGTTTGAAGCTGAACTCTCTACATGGGAGTTTCATTGTAGCTGAACTCTCTACAATGTGACTTCTTCTAGCTGAACTCTCTACAGGATGATTTGTTTCTAGCTGAACTCTCTACAGGTGATTTGTTTGCAGCTGAACTCTCTACATAGTGGTTTCTTTGTAGCTGAACTCTCTACAAGGTAACTTCTTCTAGCCGATCTTTCTACAAGGTGATTGAGTTTTTTGCAGCTGAACTCTTTACATGGTGGTTGCTTTGTAGCTGAACTCTCTAAAAGGTGACTTCTTCTAGCTGAACTCTCTACAGGATGATTTGTTTGCAGCTGAACTCTCTACGTGGTAGTTTCTTTGTAGCTGAACTCTCTACAATGTGACTTCTTCTAGCTGAACTCTCTACAGGGTGACTTGTTTTTAGCTGATCTCTCTACAGGGTGACTTGTTTCTAGCTGAACTCTCTACAGGTGATTTGTTTGCAGCTGAACTCTCTACATGGTGGTTTCTTTGTAGCTGAACTCTCTACAAGGTAACTTCTTCTAGCTGATCTTTCTACAGGGTGATTTGTTTGTAGCTGAATTCTCTACAGGGTGATTTATTTGCAGCTTAACTCTCTACAAGGTGACTTCTTCTAGCTGAACTCTCAACAGAGTGATTGATTTTTTTTGCAGCTGAACTCTCTACATGGTGATTTGTTTGTAGCTGAACTCTCTACAGGGTGATCTGTTCATAGCTGAACTCCCTATAAGGTAACTTCTTCTAGCTAATCTTTCTACAGGGCGATTTGTTTGTAGCTGAGTTCTCTACAGGGTGATTTGTTTGCAGCTGAACTCTACATGGTAGTTTCTTTGTAGCTCTACAATGTTACTTCTTCTAGCTGAACTCTCTACAAGGTGACTTGTTTCTAGCTGATCTCTCTACAGGGTGACTTGTTTCTAGCTGAACTCTCTACAGGTGATTTGTTTGCAGCTGAACTCTCTACATGGTTTATTTCTTTGTAACTGAACTCCCTGCAAGGTGACTTCTTCTAGCTGATCTCTCTACAGGGAGATTTGTTTGTAGCTTAACTCTCTACAGGTGATTTGTTTGCAGCTGAACTCTCTACATGATGGTTTCTTTGTAGCTGAACTCTCTACAAGGTAATTTCTTCTAGCTGATCTCTCTACAGGCCGATTTGTTTGTAGCTGAACTCTCTACATGATGGTTTCTTTGTAGCTGAACTCTCTACAAGGTGATTTCTTCTATAGCTGAGCTTTCTACAGGGTGATTTGTTTGTAGTTGAACTCTCTACATGATAGTTTCTTTGTAGCTGAACTCTCTACAAGGTGATTTCTTCTATAGCTGATCTTTCTACAGGGTGATTTGTTTGTACCTGAACTATCTACATGATGGTTTCTTTGAAGCTGAACTCTCTACAAGGTGATTTCTTCTAGCTGATCTTTCTACAGGGTGATTTGTTTGTAGCAGAACTCTCTACAAGGAAACTTCTTCTAGCTGATCTCTCTACAGGGAGATTTGTTTGTAGCTGAACTCTCTATACATGATTTGTTTGCGGCTGAATTCTCTACATGATGGTTTCTTTGTAGCTGAACTCTCTACAAGGTAACTTCTTCTAGCTGATCTCTTTACAGGGTGAATTGTTTGTAGCTGAACGATCTACAAGGTAACTTCTTCTAACTGATCTCTCTACAGGGTGATTTGTCTGTAGCTGAACTCTCTACAAGGAAACCTCTTTTAATTGAGCTCTGTACAGGGTGAATTATTTGTAGCTGAACTATCTACAAGGTAACTTCTTCTAGCTGATCTCTCTACAGGGTGATTTGTTTGTAGCTGAATTCTGTATAGGTGATTTGTTTGCAGCTGAGCTCTTTACAGATTGGTTTCTTTGTAGCTGAACTCTCTACAAGGTAACTTCTTCTAGCTGATGTATCTACAGGGTCACTAGTTTGTAGCTGAATTCTCTACATGGTGGTTTCTTTGTAACTGAACTATCTATAAGGTGACATCTTCTAGCTGATCTTTCAACAGGGTGATTTGTTTGTAACTGAACTCTCTACAAGAAAACTTCTTCTAACTGATGTCTGAACAGGGTGAATTGTTTGTAGCTGAACTCTCTACAGGGTGATTTGTTTGTAGCTGATCTCTATACAGGTTACTTATTTCTAACTGATCTCTTGAATTCTGTTCAGGGTGACTGCTCTATTAGGATGACTGCTCTATTAGAGTATCTCGATCTCGCACTTGCTACACCAAGTTGGATTTCGTGTTATAACTCCGTGGTTTTAAGTCTGATTCTTCTACACCATTGAAGAGCCTTTCTAAGATGATAACTCCATCTGTACAGCGATTTTCAAAGCATTGCCCCAAGTGGTTTATCTGGTAGGCGTGGCAAGCATAATAATCATAATAATAATAATAAAAATTAGCTAATCTCGATTGCGTAATTGTTACACACTGTTGATTTTTTCGCTGTATCTTCCTGGTTTTTAGCTCGATTTCTTTCAAACCACAAAAGGTTTGAGGTTCAATAGTTAACCTATTCACCCACCGATTTTCAGCTTCTTCCCATACGCGGTTTACCCTGTAGGCGTGACAACATATTGGTGTTATTTTTCGTGCATAATCGCTCATAACTCTTTGCCTGTTCATGGTATTCCGGCCAAAGTTGGTACCGAGATGCGCCTTTATACCCCCCTTCTGTGTGCCAAATTTCAAGGCAATCGGATAACGTGTTCGCGTTTTATAGCAGTTTTTGTAAGTGTGCGAAAAGAGGAAGAAAAATAAGAAGAAAAAAAAAACGAAGAAACTAAGCCAATTTTTGAAGTCGCATATCTCAGGAATGCCTGAAGCGATTTCGCTCAAATTTGGAATGTGGAGTACTGAAGTTGGAGGGAATGTACACAGCAAAATTTGTCTTGTTTCATCAAGGCAGCACAGAGCTACGGAGGTGCGAAAATTGCGTTTTCTTTCTTCCTGTCAATATACTCACGGGGTTGCGCGCCGGCTTCTTGGGCCGCACGACACACTACCGTGTGTCTTGATGCTTACTGATGTTACATGAACAGGACATATTATTTCTGTGTACCCTGTGCAATGGAATAGCAGTGTTCCTGTATCCATTGTTAAAGTACAGAATTTAGAAACCCTCAGGCCTTGTAGTGTTTCCCTTACTTCCTCAGGCACCACAATTACTGGACCTTGTGTTTCAAAGCCTAAATAATTTAGACCACAGCTCATTGTTGTACCTTTACAGCATGTTAATTTAGTAGACACAAACACATTACACCTCCTGTAGTATGGCACTCACTATCCGGATAAACACCCTCGCATTGCCGCTGTTACTGGCACATAATTGCTGTATTATGTATTGCTCTGGTGACAGTGATCTATTGAAATGAAAGAAAGGGATCTAGATCCCTGTAGTTAGCCAATTAAATTAGAGTATTTCATCTTGCTGTGGTCTGAAGTATCCATAAAGCATAAAGGATATAAGCACAAATTAAAGTCCTTAATAAATTACGTGTGTCCATTGTTGTATGTATACCTGATAGTGCAGAGTAGTGCAAGTGTTCCTGTATCGTGTATCCATTGTTGATTAAAGTACATCCTAATACAGTGTTCATTTTTTTCTGTAGCTGCTAGCAGTTTTAATGATATCATAGGGAATGTTCCACTTCAATGTAAGCATTTTAATGTATGTATTAATACAATTATAAAATGTAAACCCAGACGGATTTTCTAATAATGCAGAAATACACAAATGCAATACAATTATTGTTATTACCTGCATGTACGCTTCATAATATTGTTTTGTAATTTGTCCACAGCATTTGATCATGACACAGTTGCATTTGGAGGGTTGTCTTTAAGTGCTTTTGGTAGTAATGTCAGAATACAATTACAAGTTAATTCAGTTGAATCAACACCAGTTTGTCACCTCTCTGGCTGCAGTGAATGTCACAACCCTATTAGATTTGATTGCCGTACATGTAGTGCTCCTCAACAGATCACCAATTTAAAATCATCTCAGCTTCCTTCTTCACTTTTCTCTAGAGAGAATGCACAGCAGGTTGCACTGTTATATTCAGTAGTGAGTGGGCAGACGGTTACGGCCAGTAGTGTTATCACTGATGATGAAACACAATCTTCAGACTATAGCCTTTCACTATTGTTAGATCCCCGAGCTAATTATTCATTTGTCTACTATGCTGCATCTGTTGACTTCATTGATGATCACTTACACACTCTGCATTCAAATGATGAAAGTATCATGGTAGTTATTGCCTTATCTAATAACACTGAAGTAAGGGTAGCTCTTAGTAAAGATGCCATTGGAATGGAAACACAGTATGGAGAAGAATTCACAGTGATGCTTAACATCGGAGAAACTTTGAGATTATCTAATAGCCTGGATCTTAGTGGTTCTAGAGTAACTGCTAATAAGACAATATCATTTTATTCTGGTCACTATTGTGCTACAGGTAGTACTGACAATTGTTCAGTTCTCATTGAGCAAATTCCTCCATTCAATTCATGGGGGAACAGTTTCATATTACACACCAATGTCAGTGGGTTGATAGGAAACATGTTCAAGTTGATATCATCTGATATCGGTGCTAGCGTGTCAATTAATTGTACTAGTGATGGAATCAACTATGAGAGTAACAACTACCATCTTGGCTTTAGACAACACCTTGTTTTATCCATTACTCATCATCACTGCATAGTTAACTCTGATGAGAATATTCTGATCATACAATTCAAAGATAGCAGTCAGTCACTATTAGACACTTTCATGACTATCATACCAGCAATTGACCAGTTTGAAGATTACTATGTGTTTAACACACATGATGGATATACTAACTATGTTGCCATCACTGTTAAATCTACTAATCCAAACATTGATTCTATGTTGTTAAACAACTCTCCTAAAACTGTAAATTGGGAAACAGTTAATCTAGATGGGAATGCACATTATTATGGAGTACTACAACTACCTGCTGGTAGACATACACTTGCCTTCTCAGAAGGTGTTGTTAAATTTGGAGCTATCATATATGGATCTAGTGAGACTGATACATATGCACTTCCAGCTGGAATGAAACTTAATCTAGCTACTGACCTACCATCACGAGGTATTTTAAAATAATGTTACTTTTATGTGATCTTTTGTTTACATATATGCACATTGTTTTCCAGCCCCTTCACCAGTTCAAGATGCAGTAGTAACACTAGTTGATGGAATGATTAATGTCACATGGACACCTCCAGTTGTTCCTAATGGAATCATTTATCAATACATTGTACAGAGAGTCAACTCTAGTGGGAAATTTTATCATCATGTTCCAGCTAACCAACACACAATGTCACTACCCTACTTCAATGATGCTCTTGTGTTTGTAACTGCTGTAAATCTGTATGGTCAGAGTGTATTTGAGCGTGCTGAGTCACAAGGTACTGTTAAAAACAAATAACATCAATCATCATGCACATTGAGGTATGTTTTCATCATTGTAGATTCCTGTGCTCCATCCCCTTGCATTAACAATGGGACTTGTGTGATTTTAAACAGCACAGATCTTGTGACATTCTTGTGTGAATGTACTGACCAATTTACTGGACTATACTGTGCTACTACAAAGGTAAGCATGATGTATGAGAATATTTGTGTGGCATCCATATACTGTACCTGCATATATTCATAAGGTGTGTATGTTTGGATGTACTGTTACTAGCCTCTAAAATAAATATAATGCTTCTTTCAGCTTTATCCATTTGGAGTTTCTAAAAATGACACTACGTTGCAAGGAAAAGGTGTTATTGTATCATCACCGGAAATCATCCCAAATAAAGATTTTTACTTTTATACTCAAGTTGCTAAAAGAATATACGTAAGTCTGTGAAGGGTGTAAGCTGAAACGTTGATTGTAATGGTTGTGTATACATATTTATAGGTGATAGATAATGGAATCATCTCAATAAATGACAGATACTTCTCTCCTACTCCTAGTCTATTCCAATTTAACACCGTTCGTCAATTCATTGCACCATACTGGGCTGATGTAGACATTAGAGGAACTGGACAAGTGTCTTATCGTCAGACCACTGATCCTATTCTCCTTGCTAGAGCAACCAGTGAAATAAGAGCAGCTTTTCCAAATTCTCATAATGTTAGCATCACAAATCTGTTTATTGCTACCTGGGATAAAGTCAGTTATTATTCTCGTAACACTGATAAGGTATGTACAGTAAGCAGCAGTCAAGCATAATAACAAAATCACTACTAGTTGATTTTTGTATCAATTTTATGTGCGACTTTGTGAAACCATTTTTATTTCCTTTTCAGACTAACACATTTCAGTGTGTACTTGCCTCCAGTGCACTTGAATCGTTTGCGATGTTTTTGTATGAAAACATACAATGGACTACTGGTGATCGCACTGGGGCTAATGGATTTGGTGGAACTGAAGCTATAGCAGGAATTAATGGTGCTCATCATAATGAGTTTTTAACCATTCCTGGATCACTATCTCCCAGTATCATAAGCATTGCTGATACTAGCAACATTGGTATGCCAGGAATTTACATGTTTCAAGTTGGAAAAGGTGCGTAAGCTATACCATATTGGTTTACTAATTTATAGAACAACACATACAGTAATAATATTAATCACTGCTTATGGCAAAATAAGTTATTCAGTCAAAGCCCATAGTTGGAATTTATCACTTCCGGTTTTAGCCATGAATTACAGTATTTACTTGCCTAGATGTATGTTTCAATCCATCAGAAATTATTATAGCTACACACAATATGTACACTGTATTGGTTAATGTATTACATTATTCTACAGTTTTTCTCGTGCTGTCAATTTACCTGTACTTGCTAATACTGTGAATTTTTTAGAGGTGAAATAACTTATTTTGTTTGTAGTGACAGTTACAATTAAACGTGATAAATTTGGACGACCAGCTGGTAATAACACTTACCAGTATCTTCAGAAACTTCCACTCAGTTTGACTTGTATGATCAGCTCTACGGCGCCACCTAACACTGGTGTGTATAAATGGAAATGTTCTAATGGATGCTTTGAAAATGTAACAATGCAACAAACAATATCTACTACTAAGTTAGAATTATCACACAGTGGATCATTTATGTGCTCTTATGAGTTCAATGGTATGGAGTACCATAGCAAGCCAGTGAGAATAGAAGTAATTGGTAAGTTGTATGTATCAGTATACGTATAAAGAAATAATCCAGTGAAACCTCCGTTCATTGGGACAACAAAATTAATTATGCCGCATAGCAAGGATGTCAGATTATTATTATCAAGGTAGTATTACACAGAAAAAATCTTTATGGTACATAAAACAATGTCAGATTATAGAGGTATTCTGGATTTCAGGGGTGTCAGACTAGAGAGGTTTCACTGTACATGATACCTATAGTTGAAGTAACACATGTGTGCATGCAGCCTGTTATTGTTTGCTCTATATACTCTGTAAAAACATGTATTGTATACATGTATCTATATTTTGTTGTAGAGTTTCTTCCAGCGATTTCACCATTACCAATTATAAGGACTGTTGGTAAAGATTACAATATATCATGCACAGTGAGCACACCTGTTGGACTTAATAACTCAGTGAATTTCACTTGGGAAACACCTAGCAGTGTTGTTATAGATAATGATAGAGTTACAATCAACAATTTTGTGGTTGTTGATTTGTCCACTAGGATCCATTATTCAACCCTGCAGTTTGCTTATTATAAAGAAACAGATTTTGGAAGGTACAATTGTCTTGTTATGGTTGATGATGAAAGCGAACTACTGTCTGCAGAGCTGACTAGGAGTACCGCCAGGAGTAAGTATTGGGCTATACATACATACACACATACATGAAATTATAAACATGTACATGTTAAGTCAATTGTATAATCTAAATGTATAATTGTTATTCTACGACCTCCTATCAGCTTATGTTTGATTTTTGCAATTACAGTTCCACGTCCTGCTGTGAGAGTCGATGCCCCTAGTATTCAGAACTTTGGTCAACCACTCAGGCTGAATTGTAGTGTAATGGCAGTGACAGGTATTTCTAGTAGAGTGGACATAATGTGGTATAGTGCAATTCAAAGGCGCCAGCTGAGGAGACAAAGCAATGTTAACATTACAGAACTACACTCTGACAGATCGGTACTGTACACAGATTACTTTACTATCCCATCTTTGACAGCTAGTGATAATGCTGACACATACACCTGTGAAGTGATTATAAATTCTTTTCCACAAGTGCGGGCTAGAGGAATCATCTTATTACAACTAACCTGTAAGTACATGTAATTCACTTTTACATACTTTTCAGCTAACTGTACACCTATAACACACATACATACGTGTGTATATATGTACAATTTTATACAGCACAACTCAATCCCATATAAGTGCATGTGCGTATATACTGTATAGGAAAAACTGACACAATTCAGATACACATTATTGAGCAGTGTAGATGGTCATGTGCAGCGCTATTACATTTATCTCTTCACTACTATAATTGGCTAGGAAGTCTGTAACTGTAATACAATTATATAGTGTATATATTAGTTTTGTAAATTTTACATAATTTCTCTGTCAGAGCATTGAGTACATCACTGTTTTGTCAGTTATGTTAAAAGTCGTACAGCTAAATCTAGACAAGCTGTATTGGTTGTTACACCCCTTGTAAACAATACACTTAAAATTAATGTTTGTTCTATAGCACCTGAAGCAGCTCCCAAGAATTTTAGAGTTCTTAGTACAACATCCACCACTATCTACTTCAGATGGTCTCATTTAAGTCAATTCCAGTCAAATGGAATTATCAGATGGTATGCCATCACATGCTCTGGATGGAACAAGAATATAACAGTAAGTGATGCAAATGGCTAACAATGTGATACAGTACTACATGTATATAATCACATATCTGTACTTTGATATTTTCTAGGTAAACATAGCTGGGAGGAATATAAGTGGAACTGTCACTGGGCTCACTCCATTCACAAATTATAGTTGCACAATTCATGCAGTGACCGATAATGCTGGACCAATGAGTGACCCTCTTATAGTAATGACTGATGAAGCAGGTATAGACTTTATCACAGGAAATGTGGTAGATTATCATGCAACTGATGGTGTTTTTATTCCTATAAAGACGGCATTAATAATGTGTCTGATGGATTCATGTGCTTAAGTACTGTGATCCAAATGCACTTATAGCAAACTCTTGAGAATATATATAGTGTTAGGGTTAGAATTAATGTTGATCCAACTAGCTTACATGCATCTGTGTTCATTGCAGCTCCTAATCCTCCAGTGATACTATCAGTCACTACAATTGATAGTCAGTCAGTTCATGTAACCTGGAGAGCACCAATACAACCTAATGGAGTATTGATCAGTTACACTATCACATACTATTTTCACAGCAGTCGCAATGCTTTTGACATAGTTGTACCTTTCAATGGAGAAACGGTGAGCTAGATTGAGTTGCTGCATAGCTATTGATGCAAAAAATTATGTGCTATACTTGTAGATACAATCTTATGACATTACTGGACTGGAACCATACCAGTTAGTTGCTGTGATAATTAGTGCTACAAACAAAGCAGGAACAAGTGGACAAAGCATTGCAGCAGAAGGGAGAACTGCTGAAGCAGGTAATTAAATATATTATTGCCATGTATATAAAATGCTGATCTACATGTTACCATATACTGTAGCTCCTGGACTAGTACAGTTTCAAGTCAGAAATTCAACAGATAACACAGAGGCAGTGATTATGTGGTCACCACCTACACAACCCAATGGTGTTATTACAGCATATCAGGTGATCCATTCCATTTATGAAAATACCACTACCATGATGAGCAGTGCACTCAACAGAAGTGCTCTGAATTATACACTTGAGCATTTAAGTGAGTCAGCTTAAATGCACATATATACGTACATGCTGATTACTGTACTTGCATCACTTTAGGGCCTGGAATACCATACCAAGTGACAGTGGTAGCATTCAATGGTGCAGGAATGGGAGCATCAATACATGTAACATTTTTCAGTGAAGAACTAGAACCAATGAAAGCACCTGATGATGTGAAGTTTATACGATTAAGTTCTGCATCTGTAAATATCACTTGGACTCCATTAACTCTTTTTGAAGCTCAAGGTTTTCCTAATTACCAGGTTACAGTGTCTCCTCTTGATAGCAGAAATAAGCGAGAGCTCATTGCTAATAATGTAATGACAAACAGAAGTTTTGCTGTGTTAACAAACTTGGATGATAGAAAGGAGTATTCTGTAATAGTGGGTGTGACAACTGGCCAAGGAAACCCCTTCATCAACAGCCTTCCGGTGAACGGTATGTATGATGTATTTGTTACTTAAACCACATGAATATAACTGTACTATATTGTCTCACGTTATTCATCATTCATTAAAAATGTGTGCACATTGCTATATATAATGGGCATTGTACTCTATGTACAGTAGGCTAGGATCACACGAATATATAACTGTATGTGCTTGTATACAGTAATTATGTAAATATGTAACAAGGATCTATACAAACTGAACACATAATGTTTGTTTTAAAGCATCTCCTTAACTGAGTAGAGTTTGATTATGAAACCAATTCTTGCTCATATTGCAATTATATGCTAAACAAGCCTACTGTATAATACCAAAGGCTAGTAGCTACGAATGTGTATAATCTATAGTGCAACCATCGTTTTCCCCTATAACAAACTCACTTTTTGGCCTATTCTTTTTCAGGATTCCGACAAATGTCTGCCCTCTGTGCCTTGCCTTTCTTTACCCTTTTATCTTAAAATATTGCTGTTCATCATCTTCTTGATCATGCAATACAACCATACCAAGGTATTAATATTTCATATTCTACAGGCAAGCATATAATATATATGTACCAATTGAAAAAATCATTTATTTGAAAATTTTGATCTGCTACTTTATTTGAGGCACATTAGCTGCATTTATAATCATGACTGGTTTCACTACAGAGGTAGCCATGTTACTTAATGATCTATCATGCAGTATTCTACCACCAGAGGCTCACTCAAGAATCACTAGCAGGATTGAGATACTCTAATATAACAGTCACCATAATTCAATAGCCATGTATGATAGTCTAATAGAACAATCACATATCATAAATGTGCATACAATCTTTATTATCTAACCAATAAAATGTAGTAAAACAATATAACATGTGAAACTCTGGCTGGAATCGAACAGTGTGCACATGTAGGGATTTTTGAGAACAGCTATATAATAGTATAGTACCATTAATACCATACCTGTTTCACTGCCCATACAAAAGTCTCAATAGTAGTAGTGAAATTTATCCCGTATTTCACTGGTAGCAGTGAAAAAGTTGTAATTGCAATTTTATTGGCTAGCATTTATGTTAACAATGTAGCGCCAATTAGTGTTGACGCGTGTTTAGTACATAGTGACAAATTGCGTACATAGCAACGCTAATGCACAGCATTCTTATATGCAGCAAGTATGGTATTAACTGGGAATAGCATGGGTAGTAGTGAAATTTGGGATAAATACCATGAGTGTTGTATTGGAAATGGGGATACCCATGCTATTAGTACTAGTAATAGCAAGGGTAGCAGTGAAATTTGGGATAAATATCACGAGTGTTGTATTGGAAATGGGGATAAATTTCACGAGGCGAAGCCAAGTGAAATTTACCATTTCCAATACAACAAGAGTGGTATTTATCCCAAATTTCACTGCTACCCATGCTATTCCCAGTTAATACCATACTCGCTGCATATACGCATGCTGTGCATTAGCGTTGCCATGTACGCAATTTGTCACTATGTACTAAACACGCGTCGACACTAATTGGCGCTACATTGTTAACATAAATTCTAGCCAATGAAATTGCAATTACAACTTTTTCACTGCTGTCAGTGAAATACAGGATAAATTTCACTACTACTATTGAGACTTTTGTATGGGCAGTGAAACAGGTATGGTATTACTAGTACAAATAATACAGTATCTTTTATAATTGCTTGAATCCTTACTTCATTTTAAATGAATATTTTTTCACAAATGATGTTTACTTAAACAAATGGGTGGCTTACTGAATTATTAAGAGATTTCACATTTTGATTTGATAAGCTAGTATGTGAAGTACTTTGTTCAATGTAGTACTGATGAAAGTTGATAATGTACAAAGTTCATCCAGCTACCATTCCTATTATGTTTTGTTACAGTTTCAAGAGTGGTTACTAATGATGATGATAGTGGAGAAGATAGCAGTGCAGTTGGTGCAATAGTTGGTGGTGTTGTTGGTGGAATAGTAGTTTTTGTGGCTATAACAGTGATCATTGTTTTGGTTACTATACGCTACAAACACTATTATAGGTGTGTTTGTGTGTGTGTGCACATATGTACGTATGTATATACAATACAATAATTATGTCATTGCTTGTATGTCAGAAAATACCACTAGCAAGTAATATGGATGGTTTGATGAATTCATTATGATTGAGTATATCAATAAAATATTGACAGTCTCTAATAGTTGTTGCAAACAAATGATGTTACACTCATAAAGATTATCATGCTGCTCCACACAATCTACACTTTACATGTACAGGAAATATAGATTACAATTAATATTTTCAGCTGAACATATTTTACTCTACAGGTAGGTTCAAATTTAGTACCAGGCCTGCATAAAATATACCAGCATAATAAAAAGCATAGTAGGCTACTGTATGTCAGCATAATGCTAGCATATTAGGTCGATATTTCTAACTTAATTTATTAATAGATCAATACTCCCTAATAGAGCAGTCAGTGGAAACTGCAAACTGCATCATTACAGCTATAGGCTGTTTTTGGATGGGTACATTGTACATAGCTCCTTAGATCAATACTCTCTAATAGAACAGTCACTTTGTAGTGAAATACTCTAATAGAGCATTCACTGATTAAAATGTTCCAAGATAATTATAAGAAATGTTGTTAACCTAGGAGCATAATGCAAGCATAATGGGAACACTGACGAGCATAATAGGTGAAGAGTTTGGGAAATCCCTGAAAACAGTTTGGGCAAAATTCTGAGCATATTTGACTCAGGCTTACTTGGTACATAAATTTGGATGAATGTATTATGTAAAATTGAACATGCCATGTGCATACAAAGTATATACAAATCAAGACACACAACTGCTACAACAAAAACATCATTGCTACATACTGTAGACAGATGCTCAAGCTCCACAAGTACATACATGTTATTATAAAAATTTATGACTAACGTCATTGCAGACATTTTTCTTGGTTGCCAACTCTGAATTCACAATGAATTTATTCCTGAAGGCTGTGTTGTTGTCTCACTGTTTTGGTATAGAGTTTTGTTGTATGAATTAAAAATCATGTGACGTATCAGTAAAGGAAACTTGGTTGATGTAGCTGATTGGATTAGCCAATATTATTTGAATTGCATAAATTTTATTAAAACTTCACAGTGTGCATGGTAACCAAGCTATATTATAGTACTCATTTTCTAAATTATATTTCATATATAAACTTGCTGCTGTTTTGGTATAACCTTAATTTCTGCATCACTACAGCTATAGCTGTTGTATGAAATGGTCCGAACATATTTTGACCAACTGCTTTATGTTGTTTACAGGAAAGATGATGAGAATATTCCAAAGAACAGTATCTGACTTGATCAATATAGATTAATAGGACTATTGAAATAAATTTCTTTCTTTTTTAATACATATTAATTTTTTATATTATTTTTGTATTAAATACATGATAGAATTCTACATACAGGTGTACATTATTATGTCTATTTTATAGTTCCTATATTATCAACTTCTTTTCCATGTTGCAATAAAACATTAATGTAGTAAAATACATCATCTGCCTATCAAAATAATATTTTTTATTATTCTGTTATTAGCTTCTCTAATAACGCAGATGTCAAAGATGTGGTTTAATGTTCAGACCATTTCTGATTGCTCAGCTAACCTAATAAGTATATATGAAATGTAGATGCTTTCTAGTTTTTGACACATCAATAGTTCTATATGTTACTGGCAGTGGCGTAGCCAGAAAAAAATTTTTACTGAGGTAAATTAAAGTTTATACATTGATGCAATTGAGAGGGTCAGCTTGTGACTAGTGAAAGATGGTGACTTCTAGTAGATGCTATAATTAAATGAACAGTGACTATTAAATGTAATAGATGTTTGCTGGTGATATATGTCATTGAGGAAACTGACTGAAAGGAAACTTCGTCTTGACTGGAGAGAAGGAAGATGAAGTTGGGAGCAACAATCATTCGAAGAAATGGTCCAAGAGCTGGTAGATGGACTCCAGCGACTCCCACAGATCCATCGAGCTGCCTGCTTTTGTAGGGACTCTAGTAGTTGGATATCTCCCAAATTATGGGGATTCCATACGACTGCAATAAATGAATCAAACTGTTTTATGCTTATAGTATTCCTAGTATTAACTAAATGCATTGCCAAGCAGACTTCTTATTCCTGACCGCATCGTTTCTATTCCCACCCATGACCACCTCGAATCCCAGAATTTTTTATTGTAAGCACCACTGCACCAGTACATAATAGTAGAGTAGGGAGGGAAATAATGCTGTATAGTAATCTTGCTGTTAGCTCAGAGCTGTAGCATTTCAATGTTGAGACAATTATTGTGCTTTGATTTTACAAGAAAACATCTCTAAGGTAGTAACAAGAGTTCATAATATAAATTATATTATGAACTCTTGGTAGCAATATAAAGTCAAGTCACTACTAGATTAATTCGCCCATATACAGGTAATTACTTACCTTTAGAACTCAGTTTTGTTGGGTGTTTGCATAGGGTTCAATGTCAAGCCTGTATGCATGCCAAATAATCCTCAGCAGTTCATCAAATTTACAGTAAAAGACCACAAAACAGATGTGCAGCATTCACCACAAAACATGTTACAGCTGCAGCACACACTATCATCACATGAAAAACATGTGTATGTTCTCATCTTGCTGAGTCATCAGCAAAAATGTAAGCATTATAGTGGCTCTGTAGGTTTCAGGTAACCTTTGTAGTAACAGATGGCCTGCTGTTGCTGTGGTTTTGAAGCATTTTTCTCTAAAATGAATAACCATGCAGACGATCAAGCATGAAATTCCAAACTTGTTCTTCATTTTACATCTGAGAGGTTGGAATAACAGGAGTGCTGCTCTACAGCAATCTTTGTAGTTTACTACACTTTGAAGACTGACCAACTAACACATTAAAGGTGACTATAGATATTACATCATAACTTAATTCATGATTGGTGTTTGTACAGGCTATAAGTTTACTTAAGTCTCCCACTACAATATTATGAACTGTGAACCTTATATAGCTATAATTAATTTATAGCTAATTGTATGCTGCAAAGTAATAAATAGTCACATGCAGTCATCATAGCTACACAGTAAAAACAAACTACACTATTAAAAATGGAGTGTCACTAGTTACATACTACAATACCCATATATTTGTGTAGCTAGTGACGTTCACTGCTGATTCTGTAGTGACCCTCACTACCATGTAGTGATGTTCACTACTACTGGAGATGAAGTAACGATCCAGCACTACAAAAGGTAGTGAAGGTCACTACAAAAGTGACAGAACATGATTAGCTAGTAGCTATAGTATTATTTTTACAGTGAAAAACTATAGCTAACTAGGAAACTAGCTACAGTGAAATCTGTCTATTCCGGTCATCACAGGGACAAAACTTTCTGACCTCATTAAGGAGGTGGCTGCATTAAGCAGGCCACTTTGTACACAGTTGGAACTTTTTATTTATTTATTTATTATTACTTTATGGCAAGTATGCCAAGGGTCTGCTAGCAACTGGTGCTTGCAGCCTAAAAAACACAAGTTATACATACATTTATGATTACTTTAACTAATTATAACTTAGCTATAGTGTTTGAAAGTTTGATGGTGGCGAGAAATCGTGACATTTGCTGCACGGGCATAGATAATGGTAGGCACAGTGATTGTCATCGTCAAAATGAGTTACAAAATGATTCAATAAATCAATTGAAAGGGGCCACGTCTGTGCCAAATTTCATGAAAATTGAAAGGGGTCCGGTTTTTTTTTTGTTGATTTGGTATGGAATGACCCAAATACATCATACATACCGTTCACTGGAAGGCTGTTGACGAAGGGGTTTCCTTGGCCAGTTGTCACACCCACTGTTACAGAATACTCCTTTCTATCATCCAAGTTTGTTAACACAGCAAAACTTCTGTTTGTCATTACATTATTAGCAATGAGCTCTCGCTTATTTCTGCTATCAAGAGGAGACACTGTAACCTGGTAATTAGGAAAACCTTGAGCTTCAAAAAGAGTTAATGGAGTCCAAGTGATATTTACAGATGTATATTTGACTTGCCTGAGGTTGATGGTGTTCTCCTTGTTGATGCTAAGAATGCCTTCAATGAGTTAAATAGGATATGTCAGCAGTTACTGTAACAATGTTAATGCTGGTTATTTTTAACTAGTGTAAACATAAAAAAATACAATAGAAATTGCTGAAAAAAAGACAAGAGTAAAAAAACTCAGCTTTTTAAACAAACTTATAACAGATCAGACTCAATGGTTTTCAATAGTATCATTGCCACCATTTCTTGGTGAGCTGAAGTATTGACACCAGTGGTAGATAATATTTACTGAGACTTGTAGTGTTTGCTGCATTAATTAGCAACTATTAATTTACATGTCAATTTTTTCTGGTCAAATCTGATATCCTAACCTCATAATTATTATTGGTATCTAAATTGGCACTGGAAGTGTATACTTATACTAGCTTGAACTATCAAAACTCACAGTAGTGAGCTGCATGGCCAGTAAAGCAGAAACGCGCGCCACAAACAATAAATGATGTGACCACTACATGTGAGGATTTTACAGGAACGAACGTTGTCAAATTTGGCTTGTCTATAACTCACCCATAATTTATGCTATCGCTCTGAAACTCCAGAGTTAAACTCATCGTGTCACTAGTAACTACATCCCACCAAATGTGAAGCTTTGATGATTATACTAACAAACGCAAACCAATTCCATTTACATACTCCATTAACCATCAACCTATACCCAGACTGACGTTCTTTGTAGTTTAGTGTACGTGCATGCATACTTATTCATTTTTTGTACTCTACTACTCTTAACACTCCCTTGCCATGCCCACACAGGTATTAATTCACTAACCCTGTTTGGTGGTCGCATGCATGTGGTCGAGGACTCATTTATGTACTTTTTGTGTCAATAATGATGGTTCATTTCTATAAGTAGGAATAATGAATTATGATGGGAATTTGAAGTTATTTCAAAGCTTCAACAGTAGAAAATGCACAATTCCATTAAAAATAAAGACACTCTAGTAGAGCAGTCAGAAATTCTAATAGAACAGTCATGTTAGTTATACTACGCTCACTGCTTGAAATTTCTTTGTTTACTAGAGTGGTATATCCCCAGTATATGGAACAGTTAATTGCTTGTTATTTTAGTAGATTTTCAGTAAACCTGCATTCACTGATGTTTACTGAGAGTTTAAAGCTTAGTAAAACAATTATGTTCCATATACTTAAAGTTACTGACATTTTACTATGGGCACAACTACGTACTCTCTGGCGATATAATGCCAAAATGATCCTGAGGCATTATGACTTATGCCCAGAAGATGGCATAGACTTGTTGAACTAAGTTATTAATTAAGGTTGTTTTGTAGTTAAGGTAGCTAGTTTTGTAGTTAAAATACTTAGTTTGGTAGTTAAGCTAGTTAGAATTTTGTATAACATATTTGAACTTTTCCTGGTCTAATGCATCATTTACTGGCATTTGAGTATTTGTGCCTTTTTGTAGCTGAACTTACCGGTAAGATTGGCACAAGCTGGTCTTACCGGTAAGGAAGCCATCACATTTTATCACCGGCTTGCTGAGCTCCTTTCCAAACGTAGTGCTTTATCGTACAGTAGTACTTTGGCGTGGATTCGCTGTACCCTGTCTTTCTCCCTGTTGAGGTCAGCGACGGTGTGCATCCGTGGAAGCCGCTCCATCTCATTTCTTTTCTAATACAGTTACAATACAAATTGCTCTACAACTAAACTACAAACACAATTAATTACAACGGGGGGTTGGGGAAAGGAAAATCAGAGTCCTCACACTGCAAAGCCCAGTACCGTAAAATCATACGGGCATTGCTCCATCTCATTTAGATCGCCAGGTACTTCCCCGGAAATGGGCCTAACAAATGGCCCTAAGGACTTTTAGATGTCCCGCTTTTCAGTTCTTGTCCAGCTTGTGCTGGGGGTGGTAGGAATGGGCATTACATCTAGCCTAGTCTCGCGTGGCCAGACCGCTTTTTTTCCGTATATTGGGTGGGGAAAAAAGGGTCTGGTGCAACTCCAATAGCTGTTTACTTCTGAGCCGTCCCCACATTCCGGGGACGCTAATTGAATAACATTGGTCACAAAGGAGGTGCCATGACGTCAGTAAGTTAACTAGAGATCTTTTTATCCTTTAAACGAATCTTAATTTGCTCCGATGTCTCTTTTATAGCGTCTTGAAAGTTAATCCTCATCGTGTAACAAGACTCACAACCGGAGCAGGAGTGTAGGAATACTTCATAGTTTTACTGACGTCATGGCACCTCCTTTGTGACCAATGTTATTCAATTAGCGTCCCCGGAGTGTGGGGACGGCTCAGAAGTAAACAGCTATTGGAGTTGCACCAGACCCTTTTTTCCCCACCCAATATACGGAAAAAAGCGGTCTGGCCACGCGAGACTACATCTAGCCCGGGATAAAAAAAGCTGGTTGCGTGATGTTGCAGTCACCAGGCCCATGCCCCACTAGCATTTCACCACAGTAACGCATGCATGCGATTTCGACCGGACGCTTGCTGTACATGCCACCTCATTAATTATCAGGATTCTGCCTCGTTATCTACTCTCACGGAAACATTACCTAGTAGCTACGTATATTGAAAACGGCCTCTTTGTGACGTACTGGAATAGTGGAATCAGTAGCTAAACCAGCTTGAACTGCACTGGCCATTTTCTATTGTCTAAACCCGAGGGGTCCGACACCACCCAAAAGTCGCGTGTTAGATTCCGAATCCCACCATTTTTTTTGCGAAGATTCCGGATTCCAACCAAAGATTCCAGATTTCAAATTTGGAAAATTACATAGCAACACATAGATTAACACATTTTGTGCATTCTGCTGGCTTCCAGGCTAATCGGATCATTGGCGAGGCCTGTACAAGCGTGTCTAGACATGTGGTGCACCGCGCTCACAAGACTAAGCTGATTGCAACACAGCACACGAGATAATATTACAGTATAATTTACTAGAAATATACGGAGATAATCGGACTTATAGAACATTAATTTTGTCGAGATTCGAGATTCCAAATTCTTGCCCAATTTCCAGATTCCATTGTGGGATTCAAGTGATTTGTGTCGGATTCCAGTTGGTGTCGGACCTCCCGTCTAAACCATGTGGCAGTATCTCTGCTTTTGCTTGCCGTTGCTGGTTTTTATCAGTGATACAGCAAGGAGCGAAAGGATCGTCGGGGATCGTCAACAATTTCGCTACAGAAAAGATGTTGTGGGACCTCAAGAGCAGCGTATCGACAAGATGCCATTGTGTGTACATGATGAGGTATTAATAATACATTATAATATATATATATATATTTTTCTTTCTTTCGAGAACAATGATAATATAGCTAAATCAATAATACAGTGAAACCTGTTTAATCAGGTCACTGCATAAAGAGGTCACTTGGCCATTATAAAAATCCCCATAAGTGTTCCTCGTTTGTGGAATGCTTTTCCTGTAATCAATACCAATTTATCAATTGCAACCATCAAGGCTAAAATAAAGAAATTTATGTGGAATCATTTTGTAACTCATTTTGATGATGACAATCACTGTGCCTACCATTATCTATGCCCGTGCAGCAAATGTCACGATCTCTCGCCACCATCAAACTTTCAAACACTATTGCTAAGTTATAATTAGTTAAAGTAATCATAATGTATGTATAACTTGTGTTTTTTAGGCTGCAAGCACCAGTTGCTTGCAGACCCTTGGCATACTTGCCATAAAGTAATAATAAATAAATAAATAATAAGTGCCAACTGTGTACAAAGTGGCCTGCTTAATGCAGCCACCTCCTTAATGAGGTCAGAAAGTTTTGTCCCTGTGATGACCGGAATAGATAGATTTCACTGTAGCTAGTTTCCTAGTTAGCTATAGTTATTCACTGTAAAAATAATACTAGCTACTAGCTAATCATGTTCTGTCACTTTTGTAGTGACCTTCACTACCTTTTGTAGTGCTGGATCGTTACTTCATCTCCAGTAGTAGTGAACATCACTACATGGTAGTGAGGGTCACTACAGAATCAGCAGTGAACGTCACTAGCTACACAAATATATGGGTATTGTAGTATGTAACTAGTGACACTCCATTTTTAATAGTGTAGTTTGTTTTTACTGTGTAGCTATGATGACTGCATGTGACTATTTATTACTTTGCAGCATACAATTAGCTATAAATTAATTATAGCTATATAAGGTTCACAGTTCATAATATTGTAGTGGGAGACTTAAGTAAACTTATAGCCTGTACAAACACCAATCATGAATTAAGTTATGATGTAATATCTATAGTCACCTTTAATGTGTTAGTTGGTCAGTCTTCAAAGTGTAGTAAACTACAAAGATTGCTGTAGAGCAGCACTCCTGTTATTCCAACCTCTCAGATGTAAAATGAGAACAAGTTTGGAATTTCATGCTTGATCGTCTGCATGGTTATTCATTTTAGAGAAAAATGCTTCGAAACCACAGCAACAGCAGGCCATCTGTTACTACAAAGGTTACCTGAAACCTACAGAGCCACTATAATGCTTACATTTTTGCTGATGACTCAGCATGATGAGAACATACACATGTTTTTCATGTGATGATAGTGTGTGCTGCAGCTGTAACATGTTTTGTGGTGAATGCTGCACATCTGTTTTGTGGTCTTTTACTGTAAATTTGATGAACTGCTGAGGATTATTTGGCATGCATACAGGCTTGACATTGAACCCTATGCAAACACCCAACAAAACTGAGTTCTAAAGGTAAGTAATTACCTGTATATGGGCGAATTAATCTAGTAGTGACTTGACTTTATATTGCTACCAAGAGTTCATAATATAATTTATATTATGAACTCTTGTTACTACCTTAGAGATGTTTTCTTGTAAAATCAAAGCACAATAATTGTCTCAACATTGAAATGCTACAGCTCTGAGCTAACAGCAAGATTACTATACAGCATTATTTCCCTCCCTACTCTACTATTATGTACTGGTGCAGTGGTGCTTACAATAAAAAATTCTGGGATTCGAGGTGGTCATGGGTGGGAATAGAAACGATGCGGTCAGGAATAAGAAGTCTGCTTGGCAATGCATTTTAGTTAATACTAGGAATACTATAAGCATAAAACAGTTTGATGCTGTGTTTAATGAATTAGTTGATCAAACTGAATTTCAAATTGCTTATAAAGGAAATTAAGTTTGTGAGGATATTTTGATGGACATACCTGTATACTGCATCCGTGTAAAAACAGCCAAGCTGAATAAAAAGGGCGCAGCCTTCAAACTTGGTGAAAAATCAAAGATGGCAGCCAAGATATGTCAGCAGTTACTGTAACATTGTTAATGCTGGTTATTTTTAACTAGTGTAAACATAAAAAAATACAATAAAAATTGCTGAAAAAAAAGACAGGAGTCAAAAAACTCAGCTTTTTAAACAAACTGATAACAGATCAGATTCAATGGTTTTCAATAGTATCATTGCCACCATTTCTTGGTGAGCTGAAGTATTGACACCAGTGGTAGATAATATTTACTGAAACTTGTAGTGTTTGCTGCATTAATTAGCAACTATTAATTTACATGTCAATTTTTTCTGGTCAAATCTGATATCCTAACCTCATAATTATTATTGGGATCTAAATTGGCACTGGAAGTGTATACTTATACTAGCTTGAACTATCAAAACTCACAGTAGTGAGTTGCATGGCCAGTAAAGCAGAAACGCGCGCCACAAACAATAAATGACGTGACCACTACACGTGAGGATTTTACAGGAACGAACGTTGTCAAATTTTGCTTGTCTATAACTCACCCATAATTTATGCTATCACTCTGAAACTCTAGAGTTAAACTCATCGTGTCACTAGTAACTACATCCCACCAAATGTGAAGCTTTGATGATTACTAACAAATGCAAACCAATTCCATTTACATACTCCATTAACCATCAACCTATTTCATGGAGTAATCCTGGGAAGTATCTTGGTGTGCAGGTAGATTCCAAGTTAAACTGGTCTAAGCATTGTAAGTATGTTGTCAGTAAGGGCACCAAGTCTTTGAACTATTTACGTAGATCAATGTTTGGTTGCAGTCGTGCAGCTAAGTGTGCCGCATACAAAGCTATCATCCGGCCAACGCTAGAGTATGCTGCAGTCATATGGAATCCCCATAATTTGGGAGATATCCAACTACTAGAGTCCCTACAAAAGCGGGCAGCTCGATGGATCTGTGGGAGTCGCTGGAGTCCATCTACCAGCTCTTGGACCATTTCTTCGAATGATTGTTGCTCCCAACTTCATCTTCCTTCTCTCCAGTCAAGACGAAGTTTCCTTTCGGTCAGTTTCCTCAATGACATATATCACCAGCAAACATCTATTACATTTAATAGTCACTGTACATTTAATTCCATAGCATCTACCAGAAGTCACCATCTTTCACTAGTCCCTCCACAGTCCACCATTAATTCTAGGAGATATTCTATTTTTGTCAACACAACTTTCTTCTTGAACACTGTGCCATTACATATCCTTGAAGACAGTAATCGAAAGTCTTTCCGGCATCACCTTTATAATTACTTATGTGTCAAGTAACTTCTTAATCACTGTTTTGTGTTTTGTTGTGTACTGTTTAGTTTGTAGTGTACTGTAGGTATATGTATGTTTGTTTTTTGTAGGCGGACACCTTGTACAGGCTTTGCCTTTTGTGTATGCCTTCCTTTTTGGTAAATTGATAATAATAATAATAATACCACACAAGCAGTGAAGCCAATCCATGCCGATTGTTTCATGAGCAAGATTGCCGACGTGAAAGGGGATGTTTTATTTTTTTTTGTTGTTGTTTTTTTTTCGTGTGTGGTTAGATGCAACTGCAGGTGCATGCCTTGCGTTCGTTTGTGCATTCCAAACATTGATTGCCCTTCTATCGCTTCAGTACTATCTCGATCGCCTCAAGATTCACATCATTGATTTCACCATACATCATTACCCAACAGTCGTAATTTCAGCACCAAACGAAGTTTCAGTCATCCTCATTCGACCTAGAGGCCAAATACAAGCCTCATATTGTTGTTTTCCGCAATACTTGCTTGGCATGTAGGGCAATGTGTCTTTAAACTGTTCTAAAAAGTTTGTTGAGATTGAAACATATGTTTTCGAGAATGGCTAGTTTGAAATTTGAATTTATTCGCCCCCACGTAATTTTCTCTCTGTAACCTGTAAGAATTTAACTCGGAATTTAAAGAATGATGCAGAGCACAACTGTGGTCAGTGGTTATTGATGAACTGGCAGGCACTCTATGTAGTTAATCAGTGCATGTAGCCACAAAGAAGTGTGCATACCATCGTTCGATTTGAAATTAGCTGCCCTCACATAATTTGCTCTCTAAGGATGCATGCGGCTTAAAGAATGACACAGAGCACAACTGTGGTTACCAGTTGTTGACACAAGCTGTGAGTAATTAGCACATGTAGCTAGCCTAAAAGGAAATGTGCAAAACCACCTGACACCATACATTTTATAGCACCCCCACACAACATTACTCATGTAATTACAACATACAGAGGACACATGAATACCAAATAGTTATCACAACAATTATGTAAGAATTTTAAAACAATGACTGTGATATAACTGCTATGAAATTCTTCTCCAGTGGCCCACCATGGTAGCAAGTCTCACACGACAGCGTGTATATTCATCCAAACACAATGGGAGTAACGAGTAAGTGCAGTCACAACAAGTTGGTATGATTTAAAATCCAGATGAGTGGGTGTGGCTCCAGTATGTCTAAACAGTTAACAAACATTCTTGTTATAAATATGTGCTAGAGTTGCAATATAATAGGATAGTATTTAAATACAACAGTACATAGTTTCCATTGTATCACTATCAAATAACACTAAATGTTGCATCTCTAGTATGTACGCTCTGTCAGTACAACCTGTCTTAATGGTCACCATTATAGAAAGACAACCTCTCTTGAAAAGCCAATTCCAAATTGAGAATTTATACACTGCTACCTGCTTGTTGAGTAAAGGTGGCAATAAACACATTCTACCGTAATTTATGCAAGTGATCTGATCTTGTATATTCTGTCAGTGGGTGAGATCCACTTGGCCAGGACAAAATGTGACCCAAATTGTCCTGGATGATCCATACTCAACCCACTTATGACCCAGTGGCACAATGGAATTGAGTATTTATAGAGAATACAGTTATAATTATTTCTAAGATGCGTGGACACATTACAACACGTGCATACAAGACATGCAATGTACCGTTTTAGCATTTCAAGTCACCACATTATGTACGGATCAGTCAACAATGCTTCATAGTGCCCATCAGTAAACCTGAAGAAGAAAAGTTACAAAAAATAAAAAATGCACATAAGTACAGTGAAACCTCCTCATTAATAGGGCCAGCTGTGAAACCAAAAAAATTGGCCTGAATAACAAGGTGGCCTTATGAATGAGGTCATAAAGTACTATTGATCTATATTTGGAACCTTCTATAGGTGGCCAATATAATGAGGTGGTCTTATTAAAGAGGTGGCTACTAAGTGAGGTTTCACTGTACATAATTATGGTTAACAATGGTGAACAATATTAATGGTTAACAATATACACTGAAACCTGCAAGTCACTTCTTGTGCAGGTCACTTCTTGTGGAAGATTGCTCTCTACACAAAATTACACATTCAGGGGTTGTATTTAGAAGGATGATAAAGTAACGCATTACGACTTAAATACTTATGTGTCACTGCTAGGCAGTATCTGATATGGCTACCATATACACGGCACTGCCGAAGCATATCGTACTCACTTGCATGCACAATTTTGCTCAAAATTTTAAAAATTGATAATTAAGGGGTATGGCAACTATTTCGCTCGCAAGACTGTGTGGCAGCTGTTCCTCATCTGTACAAGTGGCCACCAAGACAGGTCCACTGTGGATGAAAGCCAGGCATTAGATATTTGGTATTTCATGTGTTGAAGGCATTCCAGGGCTTCTGATAGTCTCAAATCTCACCACAGTTTAACTCAGGCAATGTTGTGGTCACCACTAAACCACTGGAATGCTGTGTTATGTTCATCTTATGCTTGGCTACTATATAGTAGAACTGAAAGGGATACTCAGAAAAATACAATATAATATCCTATCGATAATGACTTCATCACTTTCACTTATAAGGATCAAAAGTGAAAATTTTTACACGCTGGGCTGACAGCCAACTGCCTATGTAAGAAGCAGTGCCTTTGGTGCTCTAACAGATTGGCTGCCACCTTGCTGCCAGCACTCACTGTCTCATATGCTGTTCACACTAAATCTACCTCTATAGCCGGTTAGAACAGCATGCTTCTTACCATTTTAAGGCCGCAAAATTCAGCCACCTCCGTAATAAGCTAGGTCAGAAAATTTTGAATAATGACCAGTTTTCTCTGTACTATTAGTGATTAGTGATCATGGAGGATTATTTATTAAGATACTAAGACATACAAATGCTACAACCTCTAAGTATAGCAGTAAATTTTTTACCCTGGTCCAATAGAGGACTTGCAGCGTGACGTAAATCGTCGTAATTGCTAAGCAACCGTAGCTGTCGGCCATGTTTCGGGACAGCGTTTTGGCTGAAAGGCGCTTTCTCAGGATTTGGTACAGGCTGTAATGAAGCGAATCAGTGTTGAGTTGTGTTGTGAATACCACCAAGCTCGTTAATGTTTAGTTACGCTACCACTCACCTATTTACGTGCTCTGTTCCTCGGATCTTCATTCTTCACCTCCAGCAATCCATTGATTGAGGAGGGGGTGTGGTAAGTGCCAGGGGGCCTCATCTGCCATGGTATATGGCCTAGGCAAGGTTATGTAATTCCAGCGGGGCCAAAGTAGTAAGTACTTTTGGTTTATTGATGCTTGGGTAATGAAAGAGTTTAGAGCAGAGAAGCGTCTCTGTCCTAAACTCTTTACAATAGAGGCAAACGGGAGAACCTAGTGGATAAGGCAGATATCCTAAGTGAGGCCCCCTGGCTGTCTCAGACTCCTCTAAGGAGAATGGACGAACTGCTTATAGCAGCAGTAGGTGATGTGTTGACCTGCGGGTCACCACTAATTTGTGTCACGTGGCTTTAGCCAGATTGTGACAGCATCAACACCTGTGCGCAGGTGCCAGATTGTGATGACAGCATCAACACCTGTGCGCAGGTGCCAGATTGTGATGACAGCATCAAACACCTGTGCGCAGGTGCCAGATTGTGATGACAGCATCAACACCTATGTGTAGGTGCCAGATTGTGATGACAGCATCAACACCTGTGCGCAGGTGGTACAATGGTCAGGACGTGACGGTTTTTTTTTCAGAGTTGTCAATGTCCACTGTTGAGAGTGGCACTGTGTGAAATAGCATTGACACGTGATAGTAGCACTGAGGTCTCTCTATGGTGGTTAGCTGGTTGGTACTCTATAGCTGGGAAAGGTTTGATAGTGCTCGTGACAGAGAGTGTCTTCTTGTGGATGGGAGAGTGTCTCCTAATACTGATCTGGATGGAAAAGCGTCTCCAACTAGCAATCTGGTTGGGAGTGCATCTCTAGTTAGCAATTTGAATGAGAGAGCTTCTCCTAATACTAATCTGGATGGGAGAGCATCTTCAGCTAGTGATCTGGTTGGGAGAGAGTCTCTAGTTGGCGATTTGAATGGGAGAGTGTCTCCTAATAATGATCTGGATGGGAGAACATCTTCAACTAGTGATCTGGTTGGGAGAGCGTCTCCTGGTAGTGATCTGGATGGGAGAGCGTCTCCGGCTAGCAATCTGGTTGAGAGAGCATCTCTAGTTGGCAGTTTGAATGGGAGAGCGTCTCCTAATAATGATCTGGATGGGAGAGCATCTTCAGCTAGTAATCTGGTTGGGAGAGCGTCTCCTGATACTGATCTGGATGGGAGAGGCAAGCAGCTGTTAGCAACCCAATTTCCTGATGGCACTCTGAACTGGAGGGGCTTGTCTGTGACTGCAGGCAGGATAAAAGAGCACCTCTCCTGACAAAGATTTGAACTGCGAGCATCCCTCAATAGCAATCTCTACTTGTGGTAGCAGCTGGCACGGTGAAGGAATCCAGGCTGGCACAGTGAAGGAATCCAGTCAGACCTACAGCTGAAGAACTCGCAACAACATGCGTATGATAGTACAGTCTTTCATGTAAATGTTTAGAGTACAACAACAACCACATTATGTGTCTACTTAGCTTGCTCCACTGCTTACACTACATATGTATGTAAGTACCACTATTGACAATGGGATACTGACTAGAATTTTTAACTGCCAGCATACCATGCCAATTAACATAGAGTACCTGTGTGTAGTGAAGTTTGTGAACTGTTCAGTGGGTAGGGACAGGGTGGGAAGTTTTGTTACAACAGGTATGAATTACTGCCAACGTGTTCTGCTCACTTTGTTGCGCATGCGTTGTTCTTATTACAGCCCACTGTTGCATGCTAATATTTTGGGTATTTGCACAGCCTACGCTTCACAACATTAACTGTGTTTAATACTTAAACTTTATTTAATGTTTAGTTACGCTACCACTCACCTATTTACGTGCTCTGTTCCTCGGATCTTCATTCTTCACCTCCAGCAATCCATTGATTGAGGAGGGGGTGTGGTAAGTGCCAGGGGGCCTCATCTGCCATGGTATATGGCCTAGGCAAGGTTATGTAATTCCAGCGGGGCCAAAGTAGGAAGTACTTTTGGTTTATTGATGCTTGGGTAATGAAAGAGTTTAGAGCAGAGAAGCGTCTCTGTCCTAAACTCTTTACAATAGAGGCCATAGGTAGGTCATGATATGTATTATGTATATCGTGATCTACCCCCCCAAGCATCAAGGTTATTTATTTAGACCATGCAATGTGCAGAAATGATGATGGTGGCAACATCTAGTAATATGCAAGATAAGCTATGCTTGCAGCATACAGAAGATGATGATGATGATGTGCAAGCTGAGCAACGGTGACATACAAAACAAGCAGTGGCAGTGACATACGTAGGTATACGGACAAGCAATGGTGACGACATACATATCAAGCAAGTGTGACAACATAAACATTAGGAAGACATAACGTACACGCAAACTAACATGCAACTAACAATCCAATGGTGTGCCCCGTACCAATTGCCTGGCGAAGTTGTGGAACAGATCCTAACCATAGAGCTACAGATATATGACGAAGACACTGTATCGTGTACACATTAGAGCAAGCACTGTGTTTTGAAACAATTCCTGTTGAAGATGTATAGGTTGAAGTTTCCTTTAATGACAATAAAATGGACTTTTCTTTGGGACTATTATAAGACTCAAGGGGTATGGTGTGCAAGAAGCTGGCACAACACTGTGAAACTACTATGCAAAGTTCTAACATGTACTTGGCTGCTTTTCAACATACAATTTATGATAACCATGTGTTTGTGTTGTTGTTTATACAAAGCAACTCTTATTATTTCACCTTTTTACTGGAGGTGTACCAATAGAGAAATTTCAATATAAAGCGATATACTGAGTCAGAACACCGATACCGACCCAATATAATAAAGATTTAGATTAGAGGAAACTGAGAAACTTTAACTTGCCATAAGATACACTTAGTAAGTAGTCCTAACAATCACTGCCAATGGTTGATTGCCTGTGGTGGTGTGGCCTCAATTAACAGCCCAGACCGTGAGGCACCCACAAATTAATTATTTTATTATTATTATTATTTAGTACGTGCTCCCACCAAGATAAGTCCAAATCACTCCGTATTTTTAATGGCTTGTAGAGATGGCTGGTTGTTTCAAGCTGTGTTTCTAGTTTATTCATCCCATGGTTGCTTTTTTTTTTTTTAATTATTATTATTATTATTATTATTTTTTTATAGCTCTCCACTATGATCATTTTTGTATGGTTATAACAAAGAATGTTTGCTATGCGCGTATTTCTATGGCTTCTCGTAGCGTAGCACTTTTCAAGGATAAAACTACTGTTTCCCCAACTTTGTTTGCTAGATAACAGAGGGTATAATGCGGCTTTACCATGGCAAAGACTATTTCGGTATATTATATTGATTTTGGCGGCTATATTGAGACCAACCGATATTGGCAAAAAAAACAAAATCGCCATATTGGCCACTGATACGATGTACCTGTACATCCCCACTGATTGCATGCAAATATATACAGTGTGTGTGGGGACGGTGTGCAAGATTATACTAGTACACCAATTAGTATTATACTGTTGCTTACCCAATGCAGCATCTTGTTTGAGGCCGTTTCGCGATAGTCGTGGTGTTTGGGAGAGCATCTTCAGCTAGTGATCTGGTTGGGAGAGCGTCTCCTGGTAGTGATCTGGATGGGAGAGCGTCTCCGGCTAGCAATCTGGTTGGGAGAGCATCGGCAGTTTGAATGGGAGAGCGTCTCCTAATAATGATCTGGATGGGAGAGCATCTTCAGCTAGTAATCTGGTTGGGAGAGCGTCTCCTGATACTGACCTGGATGGGAGAGGCAAGCAGCTGTTAGCAACCCAATTTCCTGATGGCACTCTGAACTGGAGGGGCTTGTCTGTGACTGCAGGCAGGACAAAAGAGCATCTCTCCTGACAAAGATTTGAACTGCGAGCATCCCTCAATAGCAATCTCTACTTGTGGTAGCAGCTGGCATGGTGAAGGGATCCGGGCTGGCACAGTGAAGGAATCCAGTCAGAACTACAGCCGATGCAGCATCTTGACTGAGGCCGTTTCGCGATAGTCGTGGTGTTTGTCCTCGAAGATTCTGATTGATGCTCACCACGTGATTTCCCTACATTTTTGTTGATTAGGTGGCGTCCGACGAACTGGCTATGGTATGAGGTGGAGCTGTAGTTACTGTTGATATTAAGTTCAGCGGCATCGGAGCTGTTCCAGGCGACAGTGACACCGTGCTTGGGCCAAGGTAAGCAACTTGTAGAAACGACCCTGAAGGCGGCTACTAGCATTGTAGTATCGCATCTTGTCGTGTCGTCGTCCTGTCCGGAATGCTTGTTCCTTTAGGCGGCCCTTCCTCCGGCGTGACAAAGCTCTTCGCTTGCTCAATCCAGCAGTCGACCTTCCCAAGGACGACGACCCTCCCTTTCCTCAGCCGGCGAGCACTACGAGTATTCATCTTGAAGATTTAAAGCCACTGTAACTGGCAAGTTTTGTTACAACAGGTATGAATTACTGCCAACGTGTTCTGCTCACTTTGTTGCGCATGCGTTTTTCTTATTACAGCCCACTGTTGCATGCTAATATTTTGGGTATTTGCACAGCCTACGCTTCACAACATTAACTGTGTTTAATACTTAAACTTTATTTAAAAAATGCGAAGAAGTTAGAATCGGTGAGTAATGTATCGAAATTTAATTAGCCACCCATTTCACGAAGCTAATGATAAGATCTTCTATTTCGAAACCAGCCCCACTTCCCAGTGCCACTATACCCAGGGCTTGGTGAATAAATCTCGTTACCTTCATTCTGACCCAATATGCGCCATACAAAGTTGTCCCGAAACATGTCCGCCTAGCAAGTACTCTATAGAGCGATAACCTTTACGTCACAAAATTGCGTTAAAATGCGTAACCGTAACTTCCGCGGGAAAAAAATTGGGGCAAATTCAATGGCAGAGCACCTTCAAGAGGCTGCAACTTGGCTTCTGGTGCTCCAGTTGGCATGAAACGTACTCAGGACATAGATCAGAAGTTGGGAAACATGATGAAAAACATCACTTGGGCATCAGGTTGGTTTATAAGGTAGCTAGCTAGCTTTGATAATAATATAAATCAATAATAAATGCTCAAACAGTGGGCACAGAGGCATACTCTGTCCAATCTTGTGATGAAGGAATTGTCAGGTTAGTTTACCAGGATAAAACGGCTGTTAGTTTGGGCTCAACTCGAGAAAGCCTTTGTCACTAAACAACACTTCAGTAAGAAAGAATGAACAATAATACACCATTGTATGTCGATTTGTCGAATATTAATGTTGTGGGAATCTTCTATCGCACTTTTCAGAAGTGTCAAACTCCTTGTTCCCACGCAATTATCAGCCATAACTAGCCCAGCACGGATCAAACTAACCTGCATTACTTAAATATCTGTTATACTACTCTCTTCTTTGTTACTGACAACATGGTTTCATTTAGAAAGGCAGTCTCAACAAACCTCAGGCAAAGTAAACTCGTGCCCCTATGGCATGTGTACAATTTCTGCTCAGCGGAAGTGATCAAGACACATGGTAGTGTGTAGTGCGGCCCAAGAATCCGGCGCGCAACACCCGTGAGTATATTGACATCAAGACACACGGCAGTGTGTCATACATCAAGTGATCAAGACACACGGTAGTGTGTCGTGCTGCCCAAGAAGCCGGCGCGCAACACCCGTGAGTATATTGACAGGAAGAAAGAAAACGCAATCTTCGCATCTCCGTAGCTCTGTGCTGCCTTGACGAAACAAGACGATTTTTGCTGTGGACACTCCCTCCAACTTCAGTACTCCACATTCCAAATTTAAGCGAAATCGCTTCACGCGTTCCCGAGATATGCGACTTCAAAAATTGGCTTAGTTTCTTCGTTTTTTTCTTCTTATTTTTCTTCCTCTTGTCGCACACTTACAAAAACTGCTATAAAACGCGAACGCCATATCCGATTGCCTTGCAATTTGTCACACAGAAGGGGGGGTATAAAGGCGCATCTCGGTACCAATTTTGGCTGGAATACAATAAACAGGCAAAGAGTTCTGAGCGATTATTCACAAACAATAACACCAATATATTGTCACGCCTACAGGGTAAACCGCGTATGGGAAGAAGCTGAAAATCGGTGGGTGAATAGGTTAACTATTGAGCCTCAAACCTTTTTGTGGTTTGAAAGAAATCGAGTTAAAAACCAGGAAGATACAACGAAAAAACCAACAGTGTGTAACAATTATGCAATCGAGATTAGCTAATAAAAAACGACTGCTTGCCACGCCTACCAGATAAACCGCTTGGGGTAATGCTTTGAAAGTCATTGTACAGATGGAGTACCGTATTGCCTCGAATTACGGCCCGGGCGTTTATTTCCTTCAAGCAACTTTTAACCCCGGCTACTAAACGAGACCGGCTACTATACGAGACCGGCGTTTATTAGCTCTGGTGAGTTTAGAAGACCATGGCAGCTGGTGAGACGAGTGAAGCAAGTAGACTACGAAGTGAAGCAGACTACGAAATCTATAGCGTGGTTCGAGGCCACCATGTTTATAAAACAGTATGGACACCAGTAATAGGAGAGCAACTCTACCTCGAACAAGAGTACAACAATCCATATGATGATTTCGCCGTAGCTGTAATTAAAGATCACCAGATAGTAGGCCACATTCCAGAAAATTTTGCAATGATCACGTGGCGTTTTATTTCACATGGGGGCTCTGTATACTGTCGTATTACTGGAAGAAGGAAGAAAGGAAAAGACCTAGAAGTACCTTGCAAATATATTTACTGTGGGCCTTCAAAGCATGTAAAAAAACTAAAGAAGCTCCTTGCAGAGGCTGATACTGACAAAGATTGACTGAAATGTATGCATGTTGTTATTGGCAAAAATCAATAATTTATATTAATGATTGAACATGATTAGAATAGGTACAGTATATACATGATAAGAAATCACACTGAAAATGATGTATTGTACATAGAATACATGCAGTAACTAGCTATGGTCCTGAGCACTGCCGTCACTCACTACTGTCATTGTCGCTGCTGGTTGTTTCTGAATCTTCGTCTAAATCTTCGTCTATTCTAACTTCATTACTTTCAGCTTCTTCTTCATCTTCCTCTGCAAACGGATCGATGTCGCCATCCTGCAATCGTTGTAATAACTGGTGTGATTTCTCATCTAGCATCGACTTCCCATCTGCACATGGTTGGCCTTCCTTAAAGCAGTGAATGAGATTATCTTCTGCACCACTAGTGGCTGTTGTAATACCACAAGACTTGAAGGAAGCCTTAATGGTCTCACAGGAAATTTCCGCCCAGCTAGATTTTATCCATTCACAAAGCAAAACTCTGGAAGGTGCCTTCAAACTGCCACCACGTGTGAATTGGTGACCAGCTGAATCAGCCATCCATGGATCATACCGACTCCTAACTTTGCTCTTGAAAGCTGCATTCCATACCACATCAGGGGCTTGAATGCATTTTGTACAACCACCTGGCACAATTGCTGTTTTGAGTCGCAATCGAGAAACTTCTGCTTTGACGGTACTGCTTATGTGACACTTGTACGAGTCCCAAACAAGGAGCCTCTGACCAAAGCTTAGTGCACCAACAATGCTTTGCAAATAGTCCACTGTAAGCGCATCGTTCATCCAGCCATTCGCACTGAATCGGACAACAATACCAGGGATCTTTTCTAGTGCTTTGATCAACCTAGTACCTTTTCCTTTAAAAACTATAAAAGGCTTCAACTTCATGCCACTAGCCCTAGCTGATAACACCACTGTGAAGTGGTTCTTTTCATTTCCAGTCGTCTTCAGAGGCACAGAACGTGAACCAGAAAATGTGACGGTAGTGTCTGATGGCATGTCCATCCAGCATGCAGTTTCATCCATGGCAATTATATTTTGTTCACTAAAGCTGGATTTTATCATAAGATGTCGTAAATGAAGGACAAAATTTACCAGCTTTGGAATGCAATCAGCTGGTGTTGACTGAGCCAAAGTAGTCCTCCTCCTCAAAGATAAGTTCTTGCGTTTCAGAAAGCGATACAACCACCCACGACTTGCCTTAAAGCAATCAGAACTGGACAATTCCTTGGCCCTTATTTGTATCATCCTCAACGAAATCCGAAGATTTTGTCCGCGCATTTCAACAATCCAATCGAAAAGCTCTTCTTCCATTTCAACATCGTCTACTTTTCGGCCGGCTCCTGTAAGCCTTTTTCGAGAGCTGTTGCCTTTCTTCTTTTGTTCTGTAAATGAGTCCTTTTGCTTACACCATTCACGGATTCGTTTGGTATCAACATTGAAATGTCGTGCGGAACCTTCCTTACTGTGTTCTTCGGCAAACTTTACAGCTTTTAACTTGAAGGTAATATTATAAGAAGCTTTCCGCTTTGCCATTCGATATCAGGTGCAAACCAGGTGGTACTGCCCAAATTTATTAGAAACTTAAAAGTACCCGGCGTTTATTCGAGACCCCGGCGTTTATTTCTGTAGTTGTGCTTTTACCCCCCTAAACGAAACCCGGCGTTTATACGAGACCGGCCGTAATTCGAGGCAATACGGTATTCATCTTAGAAAGGTTCATCAATGGTGTAGAAGAATCATACTTAAACCCATGGAGTTATAACACGAAATCCAACTTGGTGTAGCAAGTGCGAGATCAAGATACTCTAATAGAGCAGTCATCCTAATAGAGCAGTCACCCTGAAGAGAATTCAAGAGATCAGCTAGAAACAAGTAACCTGTATAGAGATCAACTACAAGCAAGTCACCCTGTAGAGAGATCAGCTACAAACAATTCACCCTGTAGAGAGATCAGCTAGAAGAAGTTACCTTGTAGGGAATTCATGCAACTATGGAAAGATATAGTTCAGCTAGAAGAAATCACCTTGTAGAGTTCAGCTACAAAGAAACCACCATGTGGAGAGTTCAGCTACAAACAAATCGCCCTGTAGAGAGATCAATAGAAGAAGTTACCTTGCAGAGAGTTCAGCTACAAAGAAACCATCATGTAGAGAGTTCAGCTACAAACAAATCTCCCTGTAGAGAGATTAGCTAGAAGAAGTTACCTTGTAGAGACTTCAGCTACAAAGAAACCATCATTTAGAGAGTTCAGCTGCAAACAAATCACCTGTAGAGAGTTCAGCTACAAACAAATCTCCCGGTAGAAAGATCAGCTAGAAGAAGTCACCTTGTAGAGAGTTCAATTACAAAGAAACCACAATGTAGAGAGCTCAGCTACAAACCAGTGACCTTGTAGAGACATCAGCTAGAAGAAGTTACTTTGTATAGAGTTCAGCTGCAAAGAAACCATTCTGTAAAGAGCTCAGCTGCAAACAAATGACCTGTACAGAATACAGCTACAAACAAATCACCATATAGAAAGATCAGCTAGAAGAAGTTACCTTGTAGAGAGTTCAGTTACAAAGAAACCACCGTGTAGAAAATTCAGCTACAAACTAGTGACCCTGTAAAGACATCAGCTAGAACAAGTTACCTTGTAGAGAGTTCAGCTACAAAGAAACCATTCTGTAAAGAGCTCAGCTGCAAACAAATCACCTATACAGAATTCAGCTACAAACAAATCACCCCGTAGAGAGATCAGCTAGAAGAAGTTACCTTGTAGAGAGTTCGGCTACAAAGAAACCATCATTAGAGAGTTCAGCTTCAAACAAATCACCTGTAGAGAGTTCAGCTACAAACAAATCTCCCTGTAGAGAGATCAGCTAGAAGAAGACACCTTGTAGAAAGTTCAGTTACAAAGAAACCACCATGGAGATTTCTGTAATCAATAATAATTATGTATTATATATATATAATTTGTACATTTATTGATAAAATATTTAAAGTACATCTACTTCATCTTTTCTTCTTCCTGTGGTAAAGAAAAAAAGATAGGTTAAAAAAGTCCTAAAGCCGGCCATAGGCCGGCTTTGGGGTATACAAAAACAAAAAGAAATGAAATCTAATCCAAACCAGCCAAGCTGTAAATAAAGTGTGCGGCCCTCAAAAGGCTATGGTGAAAAAAGATGTGAAATCCAAGGTGGCGGCCAAGAAATGGCTGTGATGGTAGGTTAATGGTAAAAATTTTAATAACGACAATTCAGGTGAATTTTTGTGCCGCTTAGTCTTGGGACAAAATTCACCTGAATTGTCATTATTAAAATTTTTACCATTAACCTACCATCACAGCCATTTCTTGGCTGCCACCTTGGATTTCACATCTTTTTTCACCATAGCCTTTTTGAGGGCCGCACACTTTTTTTACAGCTTGGCTGTTTTGGATTAGATTATGTAACGACTGTGACGTCAGGTGTTACCACTCTACCGTATAGCCTAAATATTTTGAGGGGGAAAATTGTCGCTGATTTTGCGGTTTTGGGGGTCATCAGCGAAAATTTTAGCCTTGAAATATTTAAACCTCCATATAGTCTAATACATTTGGGAGTGTTTGCAAATCCATGAAAATTTTATTTTAGCAACATTGCTCATCCTCGAAATATTTGCCCCTCAGAATATTTGCCCCTCGAAATATTTAGGCTATACAATATCTCTAATATTCATGAGAGACCATGGTCTACTGTACAAACCGAGGTACAAACACATGTTTTATCATGGTATGCGCTAATCGCCTTTTTACAATTAAGTTTTACAACACAAATACATTTATAGTTAGACTCACCAATTGTGTCTCAGTGGTACTAACACGAAAAGACAAGCAATGAGACAACAGCCTCTCAAAGATGACAGCCTATTCTGGTGCGCTTATTTAGTAGTAATATAAATTTTAAAGCATTTATTTACAACAGGACATAATTACGCACCCTTCTATTTACTCTGTACATACTTGCCATTTCTCTACTATTCTTATTTCATTTCACAAGAGTTCCTATTGATATGGGCAAGGGGGTGGTTTCTCCGCTTGAATTAGTCAATGTTTGAAATAGATTGAGATACTCTAATAGAGCAGTGAATCACTCTAATAAAACAGTCACGTTTCTACAAGTGCTGTATTTTTATATTGTAAAGTCTGTAAGTAGCTAGTAATTTAAACTATACAATCCAGTGTTAGGCAGAAGTTGTAACTATGCTGTAATATTGATTGCTGTGTTACAGCTGTTTTGTGACTGCTCTATTGGAGTATCTTGATGCAGTACAAGATGAAAGGCAAAGTGGTACTAAGGGTTTATTAGTTAAAATGGGTGTTAGTTGACTTCAGTTGCATACCACTAAAATTACAGTTGTATGTTAATATTCTGTCACTGTAATCTGGGGTTTCTGTCAAAACCATGGAAACTCACCTATTGTTTTCAACAGTGTATGCTTATTCTAACAAAAAGTATTGAAATCCCATCCAAAAACAGCTTGTAGCTGTAAAAAAAGTGCGCGTCAAATTAAAGCAGAGTTAACTGCAACAAATAGGAATGATATCATAATGTGGCCATGTGCGAGGTGTGCAAGTTGTAAAAGTAATATTAGCTAATCAGATAATACAATGTTATTGTTAAAGTGTTAATGAGAACTGTGTGATGCTGCTAGTTTTTAAGTGTGTGAGCATCTTCATAAATGCCACACAAATTTAATTCTCATTAAAGCAATGTGTATAGATTCTTTGATAGCAATAAATAGTTTGAGTTTGGCTGCCTTTCCTGTGTACGGCAATGCTATGAACAGTTCTTATAATTAGAGATACAGTTAGCCCTTGAGTTAGCCAGAAATATGTTTCTCAATGCACACACTATCCAAAAGGCTGTACAAAGCTGCATTTAATAACACTTTGAACAAATTGTAGTTTAAAAGCATTATAAACTGAGGAGCTGAGAATGCAAGTCATAGTGATAGGTTTGTATTAACAGACAACTATGTTATTAGCAATATCATGATAACAATAACTGTGTCATATAAACCTGCAAGGAACTCACAAGATCACTCCTCCACCAACCTCACATATGCACAGGCAAATTTTTACATATTGTGCTACCAGCTTTAAGATATTTCAAAAACTTCAAAAAATTGAGAATTGATTAATTTGATTAACAAGTGGATTTACATAATAAAGCTTATTTTTTAATCATTAAATGTTTTAGGTGTCAAATGCAACCAATTTTCCAACATTTGGTTATGTAATAAGTACAACTTTTATTTATGTCTCCTGGGTAATAGTCTAAATTTATAAGATGGTTCTGTGGTTAAATCTAGCCACAAAAGGAAGTAAAACACAAAAAACCCACAGTCCAGTAGTTTAGTCCAAAAATCCAGTCCAGTGCAGTGAATGAGTGCACCCTGCTAAGGTATGCTGTTAGACATAATTTTGATGTGACACATGTAGTGCATGCATGGCACATATTTGTGCATTGCTTATTTGCATGACATGATAGGAATTATCATACCGTGTCTGCAAGAGTTGAATTAAGTGGCAAAAATTTCTTTTATAATTAGAATGGGACATGTTTTAGTAGTGCAATTATGGCCCTGTACAGTATGTATAATAATTCTACAAAACAAGTTAACACACACATACTACGGAACATTACAATGAGCATGCAGTGCTTTAAAGAAGGGATCATCACCTGAAGTATAATCCTTGCATGAGCCATTGCAAATGTGTAAGCAATAAACTTCTGTAGCATCGCTAAGGAAAGGATTAGATTTTTGCATTTCAGATGGTCTCACACTTTTTTAGGGGTAATGATCCTTATAAAATTTTGTAATATGCATTGTCATGCACTTTCCTTACATTTTGTGGTTAATTACATATGTAGATTGCAAAGAGGGACCCTCACATAGTTGATCTTGCAAGTCAGAATGTGAATACAGGAGAAGACAAAAGACAAACTTCACCAACCTGTGCCAACATCAGAATACACCCTGAACTTTTTAGTATTGACCGTAAAGTTTCTCCGTATGTACAAGGGCGTAACAGCATTTTGTCACAGGCCATTAAGACACTAGAGAGTGTTCTTCTGCTGGTACATCCAGTACAAGGTAATTTTCGCGTCCCACCAAATTGTACTGAATATACTTCTGGAGTCAATCGGGGTAAATGTAGATCACCTCTACCATCTCAGAGTAACTATGTCTGTAATGACTTTCGGACAATTCCTTTATCATACATTGGTGTCAGAGAAGTGTGTTCTTCATCCTCTCAAAGCTCGTGTACTCTACAAGGTCCAAACGGCACTGGAATCCCTAATACTGACTATTTACTGTTTGTGTCAGCATCATCCAGAACTCGTAAGTTGACTATTTTTTTAGTATTACATCACCCACATACTATAGTAATCATCATTATGTCTAGACATCCATTTACATTGCTGAGGCATTTAGTTTGGTTGTGTAGACAGTGTTGTACATTTTAGTGTCGTGAAGTGTAGCCAAACTTTTGGCCCCATCTACAGGGGCGGATCTAAGATTTCAGAAGGGGGGGTGCTAACATGAACACTTATATGTGTGGCAAGAAAGTTGATACAACTAGTGTGAGAAGCGCACTCAGCATGTAGAGCATGCTCTATCTAGGGGGTCTAGGCGCATGCCCCCACAAAAAAATGCAAATTTGGCCTACTGAGATTTAATTTGGTAGTAATTTTGAGTGAAAAATGATGTCACTCTTTAATGTGATACCATTATTCTCCTACAGTTTGTCAATATAACTAAAGAGCACAGCCTGTAGCTAAATTCAATTTTATAGAACTAGTAGTGGAAACATATGGGTATCAGCTACACACAATCAATTTTAGTGTTCTGAAGTATAGCATAATTTACAGTCTCATGGCTCAAACTACACTAGCTGTCCAAACAGTAGAGAGGGTAAGTGTAAGTGGAGAGGGTAAGAAGATTCACCAGTGTGTGGAGTGCATGTGAACTCAGCATGTATAGAATTCTCCAGCTAGGGGGGTCTGGTGGCATACTCCCCTGAAAAAGTTTTAGAAAATGGCTATCACAAGATTGAATTTAAAAGCTATTTTTAACCATAGATAGTATTTTCAATGTACCGTAGAATATACTATCTATGTTTTAACCAAATGTGGGTACAAGATGAATGAATTCAGTTGGAAGTAAAAACAGAACTACACACTGTTTATTATTATTAGATTTTAAGAAAATGTATAATAGTGGCTTGTCAAAGAGAATAAAGAGTATATAGTTAATTGAATGTAAGGTCAAGGAGAATATATAAACACAGGATTGGATCTACTTCATATATATAACCACTGTTCTGTGGTGCAGTTTGCTGTTTCAACCTAACTTTTAAAATGATGGATCCATAATTGTTTACAACTAGTCTAAAGGTACAACTAGTTTTTGGCCACAACTAACCCCTTTTTAGCACACATACTGTAATAATGACAACATAAATGCTGCCGTATCATTTAAGTTGAGTTTCAAGGGATTTGATAGGGCAAACTCCAGAAGCTGCAAGATTTAGTATGGGATTTGATCAAGTAAGGGAAACAAAAACAAACAGCTCTCGGGTGTTGTGGCCTTGTGAACTTTATAAATATTTAGACAATGGAATGAAGCATTTCGTTTGATGTGTGGAGGTCTCTTATTTGCGAAGAAACCTGGTATCAGGTGTCTTACTGGTAAGACACCCGACAGTTGTTTACAACCACAATGTGGCCTACAGTAATGCAATTAGCCTTTTGTGGACAATTAGTATTTCGCACATCAGTAAACACCAAGCGATTGCGAGCAGATTATTACAAAGAAATTACGCTCAGGTACGCTGTTATCGTGGGTAGCTCAGCGGATTTATAGACCATCATGGTACAAGCCATTAATTCAGTTTGTGGCCTTCGCCATATTAAAGCACGCTCTGTAGACCATGCAAGACAGCCATGTTGGCACTGGCTATTCCCATTTGCTGCCATTCACACGTATCTATAATGCCTCAAACATACTTTTTATCAACTTTACAAACCTTTAGTTATTCGCGCTTCATGGCTTGCGCGCGAGCTTGCGCGACCTCACATCTTTTGCTCGCTGAAATACCCTAGGTGTTTACAATGGGAACTCTCTATACTAACTCACTGCTTCTACGCCATTGTCTAAAACACTTAGACACTCCCAATAAGCGTCTTCGAGGATTTAAAAACCATTGGTGACGTCAATAATTATCTCGGCTGCGCCTCGGTAATTATTGACGTCACCTCAGGTTTTTAAATCCTCAAAGACACCTATTGCGAGTGTCTAACTATTACTAAGAAATTCACTATTGTAATAAGAGTGCCTATAGTTTTCCTTGCAAGAGAAGCACTTCAACCTAAGAATCAAGTTTGTAGCAGAGCCTACAAAACTTAAACTATTTGACAGAAAAGGCTGTTTTCAGAAACGATTTTCAATTAATATTGTTTTATACAATAGACACACTCCAAAACTACATAATCATCATAGCAACAGCTTTCCGCCATTTTGAATGGGGCCAGTATCAATTATTACGATTGCGCTACATTGAAATCCGATGATGAATAAAAGCTTGAACTAGGGGGTATTGTTGAACAATTGGCCATGGAAGTCTTCAAGGTTGTAAATTGGTTAGGGGCAGGTGGTTATCAGGGTTGAACAAGGCATGAAGCATCTACAGCTCAAATTGCCTTGTTGGCCTGCACCCCGGCCCACACAGGAAGCAAATAGATAGTGTTTTAGTATCCATTACTGCGGTAAATTATTAGTGATAGTAACCGTAGTAGCGGCTGACCATCCGGGCATTCCTTGTACAGGTAAACAAGGGAATTAGTGTCATCAGTGCTTTGTGCCTTGTTCATCACCTGATAATCACCTGCCTTTAGCCAGAACAAAGAATTTACAGCATTAAAAGCTTCCATGGACTATTGTTTGACAATACCACTTAGTTTGAACTTTCTTCATCGCTGAATTTTAATGTAGTGCAGTCAGTGATAATTGAAATTGGCCCCATTCAAAATGGCATCCGAAAAGTGGGCGTGGTTTTGGATAGTGTCTATTTAGTACATTAAAGGTATAAACCTTTCTAAAGTGATAGGTATATAGCAAGATGTCTGGTACAATGGTGAGGGTAGCAGTGCACAGGTCTAAAGAATAGGTTTAACTTCAGTTTGCACTCTGGTAACTTCTTGAAAATTATATTTTTAATGATGGATGTTCTATTAGAGTAGTTGACTGTTCTATTAGAGTATTTGATTTTAGTAACTTAAAAAGGCAAGACTTACACCAAAAGTATAATTTTGAACCCCTCTTAGTAATTCTTGGATAAGATTAGCTATTCCCCTTGCTCTTTCCATCTTTTCATTGCCCATACATGTGCAACTGCATCTGTACTACAGTTTCTAGAAGCTTCCTAGCTTGCTCATTGTAAAATTTTAGAGGGGGTGCTTCAGCCCCCCAAGCACCCCCTAAATCCACCCTTGATCTACCTACCAGGTAATAGGAAAGGCATAGCTATCTAGACACTAGCATATGAAGCAGGCAAACTGGGGGTCTGAGGGCAGGTCCCAGGGGCAGATCTAGGATTTATAAAAGAGGGGGCTAACTCAAGGTACTAATCTCTTGGGTGGAGGTGTGCACACCTCCCAGCATGCTTTGCATGCTGGAACTAGGGGGGTCTGGGGGCATCCCCCCCCCAGGAAATTTTTGAAAAGTAGATGCTAAAATACTGCAATTTGGAGACATTTCCACATAAAATGCTTATTTCTGCCTGTAGATATTTTATATACTGCCTTTAGATATATGGCTCTCTGCAGTATTTGGTAATGGAAAGGTTTGGGTAGGTTCAGACAACCAAGCACATGATGCACCCTCTCACAACTGCATGCATGATAGAATAATAATGTTGAAACTGGCAAATTTTGAAATTTGAATGATATGAGATTGAATCTGAGAGCATTTTCAATGGAAATTGTGTACCTGAATTAAGTATACCAGTGCCGGTAATAACTACACAAGTAGTCTAGATGAAAAAGCCTTTTAAACAGACCACTGCACTTCATTGTATGTATAGGTGCAGGCAAATTTGGAAAAATTCAATAACAGAACCAACTTTTATGCTTACACTGAATGTTCTATTAGAGTAGTTAGATGACTGTTCTATTAGAGTATCTCGATCTTGTACACCTCCAATGCTGATCCGGGTCCTTGTTGCATAACCTTTAGCATAAATCCACTAATAATGCCTTGGAAAGATGTTTATAAGGTGGGTTTATGAGTATTTGTATTATTAGTGATCATATAATTATGCTAAGACAAAATTTCATTATAATCCTCAGTATATTGATCAAGTAAAGCCTAAAAGTGAAGGGGGGCTTCAGCCCCCAAAGCCCACCCCCTAGACCCGCTCCTGAGTCCCTATTTCCAAATAGTTTTTAAATTAGACTTGAGATTACTTTAAATCTGAGGGCAATTTTCAGTACATGATTTTATTTCACTGTTGATTTCACTGGTGACTGCTCTTTCTATTTTGTCTGCTTTCAAGACCCTGTTATAAATGCGACTGGCATTTGAGACTAACATTAACCATTCATAAATCAACTTCTTGTGTACCTCAGTGTTGTACTTTCCTGAATGTCTTTGTATTTCACAGGTTCAAGCTTATCAAAAAGAAATCTATAAAAATTAAAGTTCTTCATGCGCTTAACATTGCATAGAATTGTCAGAAACACTAGATATAATACGTTAGTATTTATCTAATCAAAAACAGCCAAGCTGTAAAAAAAGGTGCGGCCCCCATAAAGGCCATGGTGAAAAAAGATGTGAAATCCAAGGTGGCGGCCAAGAAATGGCTGTGATGGTAGGTTAATGGTTACATTTTAATAACAACAATTCAGGTGAATTTGGTGCCAAGACCAAGCGGCACAAAATTCACCTGAATTGCCGTTATTAAAATGTAACCATTAACCTACCATCACAGCCATTTCTTGGCCGCCACCTTGGATTTCACATCTTTTTTCACCATGGCCTTTATGGGGGCCGCACCTTTTCTTACAGCTTGGCTGTTTTTGATTAGATATCACTTCTTTTTGTATTTGTATACTGCAAAGCCGGCCTATGGCTGGCTTTGGGGCTTTTTTAACCCATGTGTTTTTTTCTTTGCCACAGGAAGAAGAAAAGAACTTAAAGAAGAATTTTAGTACTTCAATTATTTTTGATTTTATTAGTAATTATACAAATTATATACATATATTTATTACATGCTCATTATTCCCCACAGGATTTTTTTTGCAGCTGATCTCTCTACTGGGTGACTTGAAATGTAGCTGAACTATATACAGGATGGTTTCTTTGTAGCTGAACTCTCTGTAACAAGTGATTTGTTTGCAGCTAAACTCTCTACATGGTGGTGTCTTTATAGCCGAACTCTCTACATGATGGTTTCTTTGTAGCTGAACTCTCTATAAGGTGACTTCGTCTAGCTGAACTCTCTACAGGGTGATTTGTTTGCAGCTGAACTCTCTACATGATGGTTTCTTTGTAGCTGAACTCTCTACAAGGTGACTTCGTCCAGTTGATCTCTCTACGGGGTGATTTGTTTCTAGCTGAACTCTCTACAGGTGAATTGTTTGCAGCTAAACTCTCTACATGGTGGTTTCTTTGTAGCTGAACTCTCTACAAGGTAACTTCTTCTCTACAGGGTGATTTGTTGTAGTTGAATTCTCTACTAGGTAGTTTGTATGAGGCTGAACTCTCTACATGGCGGTTTCTTTGTAGCTGAACTCTCTACAGAGTGATTTGTTTGCAGCTGAACTCTCTACATGATGGTTTCTTTGTAACTGAACACTCTACAAGGTGACTTCTTCTAGCTGATCTTTCTACAGGGTGAATTGTTGTAGTTGAACTATCTACAAGGTAACTTCTTCTAGCTGATCTCTATACAAGGTGATTTGTTTGTAGTTGAATTCTGTACAGGTGGTTTCTTTGTAGCTGAACTCTGTACATGATGGTTTCTTTGTACGTAGCTAAACTCTTTACAAGGTGACTTCTTCTAGCTGAACTCTCTACGGGGTAATTTCTTTGTAGCTGAACTCTCTATATGATGGTTTCTTTGTAAATGAACTCTCTACAAGGTGAATTCTTCTACCTGATCTCTCTACAGGGTGATTTGTTTGTAACTGAACTCTGTACAAGTGCGTTTTTGTGGGTGATCTCACTGCAGGTTGATTTGTTTGTAGCTGAACTCACTAAAGGGTGATTTTGCTTGTAGCTGAACTCCTTGCATTGTATCTAGTTTCTAGCTGATCTCTCTACAGGGTGATTTGTTTGTAGCTGATCTCTCTACAAGTTGATTTGTGTGTAGCTGATCTCTCTGCAGGTTGATTTGTTTTAGCTGAACTCTCTACAGGGTGATTTACTTGTAGCTGAACTCCTTACATTGTGACTAGTTTCTAGCTGATCTCTCTACAGGGTGATTTGTTTGTAGTTGATCTCTCTACAAGTTGATTTGTGTGTAGCTGATCTTTCTACTGGTTGATTTGTTTGTAGCCGATCTCTCTACAGGGTAATTTGTTTGTAGCTGAACTCTGTACAAGGTGCTTTTTTGTAGGTGATCTCACTGCAGGTTGATTTGTTTGTAGCTGAACTCACTAAAGGGTGATTTGCTTGTAGCTGAACTCCTTACATTGTGTCCAATTTCTAGCTGATCTCTCTACAGAGTGATTTGTTTGTAGCTGAACTCTCTATAAGGTGATTTATTTGTAGCTGAACTCCTTACATTGTGTGTAGTTTCTAGCTGATCTCTCTACAGGGTGATTTGTTTGTAATTGATCTCTCTACAAGTTGATTTGTGTGTAGCTGATCTCTCTGCAGGTTGATTTGTTTGTAGCCAATCTCTCTATAGGGTAATTTGTTTGTAGCTGAACTCTCTATAAGGTGATTTGTTTGTAGTTGATCTCTCTGCAGGTTGATTTGTTTTAGCTGAACTCTCTACAGGCTGATTTGTTTGTAGCCGATCTCTCTACAGGGTAATTTGTTTGTAGCTGAACTCTCTACAAGTTGATTTGTGTGTAGCTGATCTCTCTGCAGGTTGATTTGTTTGTAGCCGATCTCTCTACAGGGCAATTGTTTGTAGCTGATCTCTCTACAGGGTGATTTTTTTGTAGCTGACCTCTCTTCAGGGTGATTTGTTTCTAGCTGATCTCTCTACAGGGTGATTTGTTTCTAGCTGATTGTTCTACAGGTTGATTTGTTTGTAGATGAACTCTCTACAGGGTAATTTACTTGTAGCTGAACTCCTTACTTTGTGTCTAGTTTGTAGCTGATCTCTCTACAGGGTGATTTGTTTGTAGCTGAACTCCTTACATTGTGTGTAGTTTCTAGCTGATCTCTCTACAGGGTGATTTGTTTGTAGCTGATCTCTCTACAAGTTGATTTGTGTGTATATAGCTGATCTCTCTGCAGGTTGATTTGTTTGTAGCTGATCTCTCTACAGGTAATCTGTTTGTAGCTGAACTCTCTATAAGGTGATTTGTTTGTAGCTGATCTCTCTGCAGGTTGATTTGTTTTAGCTGAACTCTCTACAGGGTGATTGCTTGTAGCTGAACTCCTTACATTGTGTCTAGTTTCTAGCTGATGTCTCTACAGGGCGATTTTTTGTAGCTGAACTCTCTTCAGGGTGATTTGTTTCTAGCTGATCTCTCTACAGGTAGATTTGTGTTGATTTGTTCATTGCTGATCGCTCTAAAGGTAATTGATTTGTTGCAGTTGAACACCCTGCAAAGTGTTTTGTTTGTAGCTGATCACTCTAAAGGGTAATTTGTTTGTAGCTGAACTCTCTCCACAGTGACTTGTGTGTAGCTGAATTCTGTGTAACTGAATTCTCTAGAGAGTGACTTAACTGTAGCTGAATTCTCTACACAGTGCATGACTTGTTTATAGCTGAACTTTCTTCAGTGTGACTTGTAATGTTCTGAATCTCTATAGTGGTATATTTGCTTAACTCTCCACATGGTGACTGTCTTCTTGCTGAACTGTCTATAAGATTAACTGTTTGCAGCTGAACTCCCTACAGAATAACTTGTGATGTAATAAAATTCTATAATGGAGTAAATAAATTAGCCGAATGCTCTATTAGGGTGACTGTTCTATTAGAGTATCTCGATCTCGCATTTGCTACACGGAGTTGGCTTTCGAATCATAACTCAGTGGTTTGTAATCCGATTCTTCTGTACTACTGCAAGGACTTTCTATGAAGATTATTCCAGCTATGCACCGATTTTCAGCTCATTGCTCTAAGCGGTTTGCCTAGTAGGTGTGAAAACTAATACTTTTTTATTCATAAAAATCGATCGCGTAATTGTGACACAGGTTGGATTTTGTGTCATATCTCCGTGGTCTTTATCTCGATTCCTTTCAAACCACCAAAAGGCACTCCTACGATGGTTACTCCATCTACATAGCAATTTTCAACTCATTCCATGAAGCGGTTTACCCTGTAGGCGTGACAACAAATCGATCTTGTTTTACGCGAATAATCGGTCATAACTCCTGAACCATTCATCGGATTTGTACCAAATTTGATGCTAGGATTCGCCTTTGGACTCCCTTTCTGTGTGCCACATTTCAAGGCGATCGGAGTACGCGTTTGCTTGTTATAGCAATTTTTGCAAGTGTGCGAAAAGACGAAGAAGAAGAAAAAAAAAACGAAGAAAAAAAAACGAAACTTTGGCAGCTCGTATCTCGGAAATGGCTGGAGCGATTTCCTTCAAATTTGGAATGTAGACTCCCTTGGCTGGCGGGCAACTGTGTAGCAAATTTGGTTCCAATCAGATACGTGATCACCGAGATACAAAGGTGTGAAAATGACGTTTTCGTTCTTCCTGTCAATATACTCACGGTGTGGCGCGCCGGCTTCTTGGGCCGCACGACACACTACCGTGTGTCTTGATTTCAAATGTATATAGCTGAGATTTATTTTTGTTAATGCTCTTCCTCCTCCACACCTTCACCATGCAGTGACTTAACAGGACTATGCATTTATATGGAACTAGCCATAATTCAAAGGAATGTGATAGTGTGCGATATTATTTTGATGTTCAGCCCAGGTTCTGGCTACAGTTCTGTTAGTATAACTGGTTTATTGATATCATCTCCATCATGCAACATTTGTGTCTATGCCAAAGTTGGCTCACCAACTTCAAATTCATAAAAATAAATGTCATGCTATCATGAATGTGGCTTTAAACAATTTTAATATAACCACATACTGTAGAATGAACATTAAATTAATGTGATCACATTTATAGAAAACCAATCCAAATCACGCATCAGACAAAACCAAGCTACAGTAACACTACCTGTCTGTCATTTTAATCCTCAGATTACTCATACTACTCAAGGGTACGTTGTTTTTTCTGGTACTGTGGCAAGCTCAAATGGTAGTTTCTATATCCTTGTGTAAGACCTGGCTTAACAAGAATCCGTGGTTTATTGGTGGATGAGTTTGCCAAACATTTATATACTGTGTTGAATTTTTGCTGCATATCAATCACTAAGAAGCCATCACAACACTAGTACTACAATCTTGTGTCGAGTTACAAACTTGCAAGTATTTATAATTTATGCAAATTGTGTAAATAATATTAATATTAATTGTCTTTATTATAAGTTTAAGTTCTATACAGAAAGTCTGTGTAAGAGAAATGTGAATGAAGTGTATTTTATTATTTTAGCATATTGTAGAGCTGGCTCTTTGGCTCATGCTTCCTACTGTGTATTGGACAGCAGCGATAACAACAGACCTGTGGTTGGACACATCAATATATGTCCGGTAATATAGTGTATTATTTTGTAGGTACAAGGGTTTTGTATACTGTCTATACACCACTTTGACACCTCAGATCAAAGGAAACTACAAAGCTACATTTCAAGAGTTCATGCAATATCACTATTAACTGCCTTTGATGCTGAGGCAGTTACAAAACATCAGTTCTCTTTGATTGTTTATATAGAGCTCCTTAAAGTTTTGCATTGTGGGTTTGAGTTTAACATGTTGAGTAGGCATTGTCCTGAAGTAAAAATAATTGAGCAAATCAGCATTGCTTACTTAGTTCAGTTACTAGACATCACTAAATCATTTTCACAAATGTGGGGATCATTTTTCTACACAGCACATTTTAAAGACATGACAAGACAGCTCAGACATTTTCAACCTGTATGCCTCAGTACTTATTTTAGCACTTTAGGCATCCACAAAGTAGTTATTGGGTTAAATATGGTAACACTACAACCAGCAAAACCCATAATCATTTTTTGTGCCCACAATTTAAACCCATAATCAATGTTTGCAAACCTCTGTATAAAAGTAATGTGGTGAATGTAGATTTGTCTTCCTTCACCTATTAGGTGAGCATACCAGAGTGGTGTATATTACTTATACCATGGCCACTCAGGATTTGCCTGATAAATGTGCCAGCATCCTCAGGCTTGGGCATATTATATATCAGGCAAATCCCTTATGGCCATGCTATAACTATTAAATATAAGATATAGCAGAACTCTTGGACTATTTGAATGCACTGAGGGCCCAATGAATTTGGATAATAAAGGGACCACTGTATACAACAAATATGTAAATTGCCATTTATGCATAATATAAACACCACATGTGAGTCACTGTATACTGTGAACTGGCTCCTACCAAAATAAATAAGTGTGGTATTAAACTGCTTGAAATTTGCTGATATATTCACATTATGCCATTAATTTTAAATTATGTACATCTTAGACATGGCAATATATTTTTAGATATAAAGGCTCTGTTCAAACTCATAGGCACAGTAGTGTGCAAGCAAACCTTGCATGAGAGGCTTGATTTCTCTGTGGGGAGTATATAAACTTTAGAAATTTAACCTCGTGAGATCAATTCTGAGGGCACTTAAAGTTTAGAATTTTTTTGTGCTACATAACTAGGCATGCGTACATTATGCCAGAATAATTTTTGGAATAATCGGTGGTAAAAAGAATCAGGAATAATAGGATGATCTTCTGGAATAATTAATTAGAATTCATACATTTTTCATGTAGTATTGTGGAAAATTTGTAAAGGAACATCCACAATCATTGCTAGCACAAAATCAGGCAAAAAGATTGAGATACTCTAATAGAACAGTTACTTACCCTAATAGGACAGTCAGACAAGTTTAATTGTGACCGCTCTATTAGAGTATCTTGATCTTTGGGTATAGTTTTAATGCTTGCAAGTAGTTATATTTTCAGCTACAGAAAAAAAATATCCATTTGACTTTTACAATTCCATGAATTACTCCAGGAATATTTGGGAATAATTTTGGGAATAATTTTGGGAATAATAGGTGAATAAAAATGAATTGCCAAAAAGAATAATAGGTAATTTAAAAAGCATAATGTACTCAAGCCTATTGCTAACTTATGGATATATAAATCCATGGGAAGTGGAGCACTCTTTTCCCTCCACCTATGTACATTTATAATTATTTGTGACAGGCCTGCAAAAATAGGGCATGTGGACACATTATATTTGCCTACATTTTCAAACTTTCGTTACTCATAACATTATGCTATGGCAATGTAACTTTCAGCCTTTTAATTGGTTTTAAAGTGCAAGTTACAGAATTCAAATATTCTGTTTCAGTATGGCATGCAGGCCTGGTCACATTTACCTTATGTATATCCTTGAATTCCACATCTACATCAGCATTGAGTTTATTGTCATTATTATATATTTTACTCACAGTCCCTTATAGACTCAAATTATGATATTTATTCCACGATATTGCATGAGATAATCCATGCACTGGGATATTCAATTCGATTATTTAAATAGTAAGTTATGTACTTATAAAAATACATGCTGATACATATAATATGCATGTACACTTTCATAGTTATGTCGGTGTGAGTAGTAATCCAGGGAGGGTACGTTTTGGACCATATGGACGTTACGGCATATTTAAAGGCCCAAAGGTTTGATTTTCAGCATCATATAATTAAAAAATTAATGTGCTGATTCAGGCAGTGGAGGTAGCAAAGTCATATTACTCCTGTGAAAACATTGAGGGTGTGGCACTGGAAAATGAAGGAACTTCTAATGTAGCAACGTACGTACCTATTATACCACATGGGCTTTTCTTAATGTTGTATCTGTATGTAGTTCTCATTGGGAGAAAAGGACACTCAATAACGAGTTGATGAATGCCTACATATCCAGGTACAGTGCAATTAGCATCAAGCTTGATAGCATTTAATGGCAAACAAATTTTATGCATATGAAATAAATTGAAACTATATAGACACTACAGTAGATATCAGTATAGGTAGTATTGAATCAGTAAAATAATTCAGTGTAGGAGAAAGGTGACATTGAGTGTTGTTTGTAGGTATACGATTTAAGTAGTAGATCAATTTACTAGGCTGTAGCCGGACTTTTATCTGAGTAGAAGAAAAGTGGACCTTTTTATACTGCATGATGCAGATTGAGACTGGAGGGTCTGGGGCATAGGGGCGGATCTAGGAGCTGGCAAAGGGAGGGGCACAAACAGGCTAAGTTGTAGGTGGTTGGGGAGAGCCAGATCATAGATATAGTAACCCTAGGTGCTAGTATATCCAATGCCAGATTCTCTTGTTAGTAGTTGCATTTTTGAAGCAGCAAATAATCACCTCTTAGTAATGTCTCACTATTGATTTTTGCCATTTTGACCTTTGGAGATGGTTGTGAAGTCTTAAAAGCTGCTTTAAAGGTTCTGAATGTCTTGAACAACAGCAACACAATAATTATTTTAGAGGCGCTTAGTACGCATGAAGGTGCTGGGTGACTATTTCACAGCTATCTTGACTTTGGTTCACTTTAGTTTCAGGCACTTTTGCAATAAAATGTGCATATTTTCATCAGTTTTTAAAATGGATCTTGGCCTGACATAAAGCTTAATATTTTAATCGGAAGTACGTAGCTATGGCTGGCTCCTCAGAAAGGGGGGAGGGGGGGGGGGGGGCATTTTCCCCAGATGCTCCATCCTGGATCCGCCATTGGGGCAGGCCCTCACAGGAAATTTTTTGAAAATAAATAGTAAACGGTTGAATTTAGTGTGTCATTTTAGTCAACAATAACAATCTTTTAGGTAAGCTCAAGACCAGTTATAATGACATCTGGGAAAATATCTCTACTGCTACTGTAATTATACTGTCTGTACATGCATGTGTCTAAATATAACATAATGGAATGTCACAGTGAATAAGAATGGAAAGATTGAGCACTCTGTCATGAACAGGTAGTGGAGCAGAACAAAGAGTGTCTTAAACAAATATATTATTTACACAGTGCATAAAGTTGAAACATGGATGCTATTAATGGGCACTGCATGGGAGAGGATTGCCTACCGTATTTTAATGAAAGCTGTAGTTTAGACAATCTCAATATTATTTTGAAAATAAGTTAAGTAGTTATATATTGCTTTTAAAATAAAATGCAATTGTGACTGTTCTATTAAAATGGTTGACTTCTCAATTAGCTAGAGTATCTTGGTCTTATTAATGGTATTTAGTAAACTAGCTAATGGATTACTGAAACTGTGGACCTTTTTCCAAGAGGGAAGTTCTTCAGAACTCCCAAAACCCTTGGCTGCAGGCCTGATTTAAGTGCTTCAGACTGACGAGTTGTTTACCATTATAACTCAGATGTTGCAGAATGTGTGAAGTTAAGCCATATTACATGTTGACAAGCATAAACATGGTAGCTATATCATTTATATACTACATGCAGTATGAACTGTAATGGAGAAATAGAATTTTACACTATTTGGGTATTAAAAACTAGTGGAACACATTGTGTGGTCATCTACTCGTGCAGCTATTCCATTGACTACTTCAGTAGAGTCAAACCAAGGGGTAACCGACACCCACACAAAATCCATAAATCATGTACGAGAGTTCTGATTTAAGGATTCAAAAATATTTCTAGCAAGAAAGAACCTGCTCAAGCAGCTTTCTGTTGCTTTATGGATGAACAATGCCATAATGATCCTGAAGTATTGGACACATCAAGGTGCTGATGTTGATGATAATCCTCTTTTCCCTTATAGGTGGTATGTGTAGTCTGTAGTTGTACAGGCTGTAGTTGTAGTTTATAGTGTAAGTAGGTAGATAATGTATGAAACATGTTGTTGTTGGTTTCTGTCTAATCAAATTTAAAATATATTTCTAAATATTTGTAAATACAATACAAGTTTTTTTGCTAAAATGTTTCCACTTCTAAAAGAGACTGTTGAACCACAGAAGCCTCATCAATAGCATGAATCAAGACACACGGTAGTGTGTGGTGCGGCTCAAGAAGTCAGTACGCCACACTGTGAGTATATTAACAGGAAGAAAAAAAACGCAATTTTCACACCTATGTAGCTCTGTGATCCCTAATCCGATTGAAACCAAATTTGCTAGAGAAGTGCCGACCAGTTAGGGGAGTCTACATACCATATTTGAAGAAAATCGCTCCAGACATTTCCGAGATACGAGCAAACAAAGTTTCGTTTTAATTTCTTCGTTTTTTTCTTCATCTTCATTTCGCACACTTCGCAAAATTCGCCCTAAAACACGAATGCGTGCTCGGATTGGGCTGAAATTTTGCACACTTAAAGGGCTCATTAAGGCGAACCTCCGTACCAACATTAGTAGGAATCTGATGAACATTCACGGAGTTATGACCGATTATTTACGTACAACAAGGTCGAAGGTCTGTCACGCCTACAGGGTAAACCCCTTGGAGGAATCAATTGAAAATTGATATGTAGATGGAGCAACCATCGCAGGAGTGCATTTTTATGGTTTGGAAGGAATCGAGATAAAGACCATGGAGATATGACACAAAACCCAACCTGTGTCAAAATTACGCGATCGCTTTTTTATGAATAAAAAACCATTAGTTTTCGTGTGTACCAGGCAAACCGCTTAGAGCAACGAGCTGAAAATCAGTATGTAGCTGGAATAATCATCATAGAAAGTCCTTGCAATAGTACAGAAGAATCGGATTACAAACCACTGAGTTATGATTCGAAAGGCAACTACGTGTAGTAAATGCGAGATCGAGATACTCTAATAGAACAGTCACCGTAATAAAGCATTCAGCTGCGTTTATAATTTACTCAATTATCAAGACACACGATAATGTGTCGTGCGGCCCAAGAAGCCGGCACGGATGATTTTGCATAAATTTGAAAGAGTGCCGAAGCTAAAATTGTGTGCTTCAAGGAAGGGATCATGGAGCTAAAAATATGTGAAAATGACTTTTTTCCCATCCTGAAGGTCTGGTGGACCAACTTTCTTGGCCACATGACACACTAGTTACATGCCATGTGTCATCACATGTTCAAAAAGTGTTAACAACTATGGATTAGGATATATGATGAAGTTTTGTACATACAAGTGTTACATTCCACATTAGCATATGATGGTACTTAAAATATTTTAACCTTGACGGTGAAGTTTTTCTCTTTACTAAAGGATCACTGTATCCCACTTCATTATAGGTACTGTGTTTTGTTATCCCGGCCAAGCCAGACCTTGTCCTCTGCATAGGAGGCAGAAGGGTGCTAGAGTTGGGGGTGCCCGTTGGTAGTAGTAAGTGTGCTACAGACATTTCAGATAATATGGAATGCAATTACCCTCAATGCAACATTGACAACAGTCATATTGCTGATATATGCTGCTACAGGATATGGAGTTGGAACACAAGACAACGATCCTTCGTCACACATAATGAAACCTACAATGCATCATTATAGCAGGAAAGCACATCTACTGTTTTGAAAATTTGAAAATTAGGTATCAGGAGATTGAATTTGGGGGCATTTTTGGTGGATTTAGCTGTCAATAAAATACTATCTATTTTAATACATGTTTGACTGTTGTATTAGGGTGACTGCTCTATTGGGGTTACTGCTCTATTAGAGTATCTCGATCGTGATTGCCCAGTTTCTGGAAACCTTGCAGGAGTTCACGTGATGACTATTACACAATACAGCTTAAGTTGGGGATGCTCAGCACCCCCAGTAAAATAGTTGGGGATGCTGGAGCACCCCCAGCACCCCCTCTTCCGCCGCCTATGCTCTGTAAACACCATTAGCAGCTTGTAGGAAACTGGTAACAGTACCAAGATTCAGTTGGGAAGCTGTGTGCTTTTAAAGTTGATATCATGAAATATGGATCACCCCAAAATCCTTTTTTTGAATGTAACCATTGGGTGCCTTTCCTGGTTTCCCCTCCTATTCACTTGGTTCAATAGAATTCCTTGGAGCTGGAGCCTGCTGTACACATACTAAACCACCATCCAATCATTTGACTTGGTGCTAACATCCTCCAGAGACTGCTCAGTGTACATGCACTGTGGTAGAGGATGATAGAAGCTAGGAGCAATATTAAACATGTACGTAGTCACATAACGACCAAAGCAATTGTTAGTGAATGATTAAATTAGTTAGGGTCAACACTTTGAAGTTCACTTATTACTGTAGTAGGCATGTGTAAGTATGTCTAGTACTATGTATAATATGTTGTTTTTTTTTCATTTCCAGTGACTATATAATATTCAGTGAATTCACACTTGCATTACTAGAAGACAGTGGATGGTATAAAGGAAATTACACTGCATTGTCTGCACTAAACAAACGTTCACTAGAGTGGGGAAAAGGTAAGTAACTGAATGATTGTGCATGAACACTGAATGAGGGAACAAACTTCAGGAAACCCTGTAGTAATGGTCACCTGGACCAACAGTTCATAATAAAAGGAGGGAGAGTGTCTAGCTGCCAATTCAACTTGTACTAAATGCATAAGATTGAATAGACATTAATCTTGGATGAAATTAACACTTTTACTGATGATATATTAGAAAATTATTGATAGGTATGGAGTGCTGTTGATAGGTGCACAATAAGGTAAAGCTTTTGTTCTACCAAAGTGGATGCCCTCTTAGTTATGCCTGAAAATGCGCTGTTAGACACTCACTCTCACCATATATCATGAAGTGAACTAAAAAAAATCAGTTTTGTTTAATTGCATGCATGGGGAAAATGTTATGAATATTGAATTTTACGAGTTATGCTGTAGAGAGTTCAGTTAATATTGTAGACAGTTCAGCTACAAGCAAGTCACCCTGTAGAGAGTTCAGCTACAAATACATTGCTGTATAATTATAACAAGTCACACTGTAGAGAGTTCAGCTACAAACAATTCACTCTGTAGAAATTCTGCTACAAACAAGTCTTCATGCAGATAGTTTAACAACCAAAATCCACCATGTAAAGAGTTCAGCTTTACTAACAAGTTACTCTGTAGAGAGATCAGCTAGAAACAACAGAGAGCTTAGCTAGAAAATGTCACCTTGTAGAGAGTTCAGCTACAAACAAATAACACTGTAGAGATATCAGATAGAAGAAGCCACCTTGTAGATAGTTCAGCTGTGAAGTGATCACCCTATAGAGAGTTCAGCTAGAAAAAAATCACCCTGTAGAGAGATCAGCTAGAAACAAGTCACCTGTAGAGAGATCAGCTACAAAGAAACCATCTAGTAGAGAGTTCAACTACAAACAAATAACCCTGCAAAGAGCTTGGCTGCAAAAAAATCATCCTGCAGAGTATTCAGCTACAAACAAATCACCTTGTAGAGTGTACAACTAGACACAAGTCACCCAGTAGAGAGATCAGCTAGAAGAAGTTACATTGTAGAGAGAAGAAATTACCTTGCAGAGAGTTTAGCTACAAAAAACCATCCTGTAGAGAGTTCAGCTACAAACAAATCACCCTGTAGAGAGTTTGGCTACAACCACATCACCCTGCATAGAATTCGGCTACAAAGAAACCATCATGTAGAGAGTTCAACTGCAAACAAATCACCCTGTAGAGAATTCAGCTACAAACAAATCGCCCTGTAGAGAGATCAGCTAGAAGAAGTCACCTTGTAGAGAGTTCAGCTATAAAGAAACCACCATGTAGAGAGTTCAGCTGCAAACAAATCACCTGTAGCTATAGAAAGTTCAGCTAGAAATAAATCACCCTGTAGAGAGATCAGCTAGAAGAAGTCACCTTGTAAAGAGTTCAGCTACAAAAAACCACTCTGTAGAGAGTTCAATTACAAACAGTTAACCTTATAGAGAGTTCAGCTGGAAACAAGTCACCCTGTAGAGAGATCATCTAGAAACAATTCATCCTGCAGAGAGATCAGCTAGAACAATCACCCTGTAGAAAGTTTAGCTACAAACAAATCACCCTGCAGATAGTTCAGCTACAAACAAGTCACTCTTTAGAGAGATCAACTAGAAGAAGTTACCTTGTAGAGAGTTCAGCTACAAAGAAACCATCATGTAGAAAGTTTGACTACAAACAAGTCACCCTGTGGAGAGATCAGCTACAAGAAGTTACCTTGTAGAGAGTTTAGCTACAAAGAAACCATCATGTAGAGAGTTCAGCTACAAACAAATCACCCTGTGAGAGTTCAGCTATGAAAAGATCACCGCGTAGAGAGTTCAGCTATAAGAAGTTACCTTGTAGAGAGTTCAGTTACAAAGAAACCGTCTTGTAGAAAGTTCAACTACAAACAAATCACCCTGTAGAGAGATCAGCTACAAACAAGTCACCCTGTAGAGATTCAGCTAGATACAAGTTACCCTATAGGGATCAGCTACAAACAAATCACCCTGTAGAAATATGTGTTGGAAACAAATCACCATGTAGAGAGTCCAGCTAGAAATAACTCACTCTGAAAAGAGTTCAGCTATAAACAATGGGAGTTTCAGCTACAGTTCAGTTATGTATAAGAAGTCACCTTATTACCTACAGTATGTGATTATCATTCATTGTTAAGTATACAAATATTTTTAATCAGACGAAAAGCTGTACACAAAATTTCTTCCTTTTTGTTCCACGATTCCTGCAGAAAAGAAAAAAAGTTAGAAGGAAGCACCAAAGCCAGTTAATGACCAGCTTTGTAGTTTGCAATACAAAAGAAAGTGATATCTAAACCAAAACAGCCAAGCTGTAAAAAAAGAGTGCGGCCCCAAAAAATGTCAAGATGAAAAAAGATGTGAAATTCAAGGTGGCAGCCAAGAAATGGCTGTAATAGTAGGTTAATGGCAAAATTTTTAATTACGACAATTCAGGGGAATTTGTTGCCGAATCCTAGTGGAAGAGGCAACGCAAATTCACCTGAATTGTCGTAATTAAAATGTTTGCCATTAACCTACCATCACAGCCATTTCTTGGCCGCCACCTTGGATTTCACATCTTTACATCCTGGCCTTTTTGGGGGCTGCACTCTCTTTTCACAGCTTGGCTGTTTTGGTTTAGATTAATTAATTATATTAAACTGCCTATACTCCATAGTAAGAGTGGACAACCTCTCAAAGCTTGCGAGAGAGTTTTGGCGCAAAAGAATAACATTGCAAATTACGATGGCGAAAAACCGATCGAACTCAAGGTATTTTGTACTATTTTCACTAGAAGAGATAGACTAAATTTGCTGCCACTCTTATTGTTTTCTTGATTAGACCTACCCCTACACATGACTATAGTTTGTAAGTTGATTTGAAGATATCGTTTTTTCGGTTTGCGGACCTTAACAAAGAACAAAGGAGTTATGCACGATTTTTCAAAATCCAAAGGTGATTTGCTGTCATGCCTCCAGAGTAAATTACTTGGCAGAATAACTTGAAAATTGATCTGTACATGGAGTAACTATTGTAGTGCAAACCTTTTGTAATTTGAAAGAAATCGCACTAACATAGTCAAGGAGTTATAACAAAATCTCCAACCATGTATAAAATTGCAGGATCGAGATATTCTAATAGAGCAGTCACTGTGGGGCATAAAGGTGCACCAAAAATGTCAAAAAAAATTTACCAGAGTTCAAACCAGGGACCTCCATACATATCTAACACCCACATCCTTAACCACTGAACCACTGCTATCTTGGCTGATCACCTTAATTTATTTCTGCTTTACAAATGAAAGCTCATCAGTATTTTTAATTCATAGAACTTGTAGATCTATCATTGGAAATTCTAGAACATTCTACATGCATTGTATTGTAGCGCTCAGAAAAAATGTGTGCTCTATTAGAGTAGCTACTACAAAAATTATGAAAAAGCCTATACCAAGTGTGTCATGTGGCCAAGTACAGCTGGTGCATGTGGGTGGGTGGGTGACATACTCATTTTACATAATCAAAAATCACCATTTTATGTATCTGTTACTCCATAGTCTTGATTAGTGTAATAAATAACCATTTCTGTTATGGAAGCTTCCTCAGGATAGGGTATCTTTCATTCCTATAATGTGAGTCGAACCTGTCCAGCTATCATTGAGATATACGTGCCTTCGTGAAATGGGTGAGAATGGAGCTTGTCTAGATGTTTCTGCTTCAGGATTCTGGGGAGGTCGGTAAGGCACAGAAGGCATTTTTGATGTCAAAGTGTTTAATGCTAATGCACCTTCAAATTGTGGTACCCAAGTATCCTCACTTTATCGATGTTTTGAATGTGAGAAACAACACAACTATGAACAACGTAGTACTATGGAAATGAGATGGGTTCTTTTACCTCACTTGTAGTTTCAAAATTTTGTGGTATTGATTGTGCTGCTGCTGTATTTTACAGAACACTTTCTTTCCTTTATTCTTCAGAAGGAGTCCTGTGATGTTATGGCTGTGCTGCAGGATTAGTTATTCTTTATTACACTACGCTATATGCGTTTGAGAGGAGCTATATAGATTACACATCAGGACTGTCTGCAACTTTCACTAGGAGCACCAGTTTTTCTAGCACTTCTAACATCTGTAGTGCTAGGGGTGGTGGCAAAGGGTGTATATAACCCTAGGAATAAAAATAATGTTTTTTTTAAATATGCATGCCTTCAAAAATTTATCTTGTTTCAGTTCTTCATTTGCCAAGTAGTCTTTGATGATTCCTGTATAGCAAAGGGGGAAAAGATCAAAAGGAATTATTAAGGCCAACCATATAAGCTGGCTTTGGCACTTGCAATTACAAAAACAAGTGATATCTGCACAAAAACAGCCAAGCTGTGAAAAAAGGCGTGGCCTTAAAAAAACCTGGGTGAAAAAGTTGTGAAATCAAAGGTGGCAGCCAACAAATGGCTGCAATGATGTTATGTTAAAGAATTTTAATAATGGCTATTAGCATAACATCATTGCAGCCATTTGTTAGCTGCCAGCTTTGATTTTGCAACTTTTTTCACCCAGGTTTTTAAGGCCACACCTTTTTCACAGCTTGGCTGTTTTTGTGCAGATAATATAATTCTGTACTTATTCTGATGTTAGTCAGTCCTCTTCATCACCACATCCCTTCTCACCACAGAAGGTCTGTCTTATCAAAAGGCAACAAGTACTTTTTCAAAAGCAAAAAAATTGGACTGGATTGCAAAAAAGGTCATCCAATCCTTGAACTCAAGTGGACCATAGCGTAGTATTCAAGGCACATAGAAACCTGAAATTTCTTCTCTCTATTAAGCTTTGTTGGTGCGCACCACTAGTCAGCTTTCAAGGGAATTGCTGTACTCACTTTAAAGTAATGAGTTATCAAAGTTGCTGTATTAGACATGTGTGTGGAAAACCTCTTTTCACAAATCTGGTTTCAAATACTATTGTTTCCCATCTGTACATTGCAGCTTTGCCAAATCTGGGTGTTTAAATTAATTTAAACTTATACTGCATGATTGAGCAGTGTTTTGATTCATTACGTATTGTAAATATACACTATTATGCAGGTTTAGGCTGCTCTTTCCTAACTCAGCGATGTGTTGATAAAAGTGTGTACCCTTACTTGTGTGATCCAAGTTCAGATAAAGAAGTGTGTACTTTTGACCACTTGTCTAAGGTACTGTCATATTGTGAATATTAGTGATCATGTATGTATCAAGTCCAATTATGGTACAGGGCACCTGCTTTACCCGTAGGCCTGGTTTTGATGGTTGTCCTGTAGCAGTTGCTGATGAACCAGAAGATTTTTGTTGTACAGATATGAATGTAACAGTTAGTTGCTAATCTTGTGTGTGTCAGGGAAATTAAGTCAGCATATATTTCAGCTGAAAAGAAATGTGGAAAGTTATGGTAGTAATTCCATTTGTGTGGATACAATACAATCCTTTCCTGCTTCATGTAATACCACGGGATCAACATTGCCACTTTGTGTAGAACAAGAATCATTTACAATCAATGGTACTAATCAGTATGTGGTGTATCTAGGAGGTAATGTAGAAATTACTTACTGCACGGTACTCATGAATTTCCTTATTCCAAGTAGATGATCGTTATCGCTGTGAAGATGATTGTAATTTGGCTACTGCTGACAACTGGGTAATATCATGTCCACCAACTGAAGATATAGTTTCACAATCTCCAGTGATCAAGACTAAGTTACCTTCTCTGTCACCTGCTACTAAAATTGGTAAATGTAATACAAATGTTATGTGTGCAAACAGTATACAGTAGCATGCAACGATACTGAGACAGGCAATCAGCAGGAAAAGCAAGCCTTTCAAAAAAGCACAGTCACGAAAAGTTGTGATTTAAAGAAAGCAGACAAGAAATGGTTTCAATGCTGAAAATATTAACTTGCCTACACTATCATCAAGATTGACTATCATTAACAATACTGCAGCTACGTATTTCCTTTGATTTCAATAATAGAAGGTGGCATCCTGTTTTCACTGCTTGGCTGTTTTGGTATACAGTAATAGATACAGGGTGTATCAGCTCTTTTTATTTACAAGCCTCAAAACTATTAATACTTGTTGTTGGCACCATGCTACTGGCATATGTTCATCCATCATTCTAATTGATGTCCATCTTAATGCCTCCAAATGCATTCTCACACCAACACATCATGAAAACGTTTTTTTTTTTACATTAGCCTTGTTTTTAAAAAAAATCTTAACTTGATTTTATTGCTATAGTTTCACGTAATTTCTGCACTCCTTTACAACTAGTCATTGACAGAACTTCAGGGGCGGATCTAGGATTTATAAAAGGGGGGGGGGGGGGGGGGGCTAACTCAAGGTACTAATCTCTTGGGTAGAGGTGTGCAAAGCATGCTGGAACTAGGGGGGGTCTGGGGGCATGCCCCCCCAGGAAAAGTTTGAAAAATAGATGCTAAAATACTGCAATTTGGAGACATTTCCACATAAAATCCCTAATATTTTCTGCCTGTAGATACTTTATATAATATTATTGCCTTTAGATTATAGGTATGGCTCTCTGAACCATTTTGCTAATGGAAAAGTTTGGGTAGGTACAGACAACCAAGAATAGGTGCATGTTAGAATAATAATGTTGAAAGTGGAAAATTTTGAAATTTGAACAATACAAGATTGAATTTGAGAGCATTTTCAATGGAAATTGTGTACCTGAATTAAGTATTGCCATACATATTAACTACACAAGTAAATGAAGCCCTTTAAACAGACCAATGCATTTCATTGTATGTATAGGTGCAGGCAGATTTGGAAAAATTCCATAACAGAACCAACTACATGTTTCCAATGAATGTTTTATTAGAGTAGTTAGCTGACTGCTCTATTAGAGTATGTCGATCTTGTACACCTCCAATGCTGATCCGGGTCCTTGTTGCATAAACTTTAGCATAAATCCACTGATAATACCTTGGAAAGATGTTTATAAGGTGGTTTTATGAGTATTTGTATTATCAGTGATCATATAATTATGCTAAGACAAAATTTCGTTATAATACTCAGCATATTGATCAAGTAAAGCCTAAATATGAGGGGGGGGGGGGGAGCTTTAGCCCCCAAAGTCCCCCCACCCCCCCCCCCCCCCCTCCCCCCCCTATCCGTTCCTGAACTTCTAGTACTTTCTATGACTTTCTTACTATATAGAACTGTTAAATGATAGCTTTCATATGTATGACGTGGAAACTGATAAGAGTGGTTATGGTCTTTATAGTTAGGGACCCGCTAATTATACTCATTATTTTACCTATTATGCTTTGTTTCACTGCTCAAATTTTTGCCTATTATGCTTAAATTAATGATCAACATTTACCCATTATGCTAATTATGCTCGATATTTATACCTCAGTTCCCATGTTTTACTAGTAAATTTGCACTTTATGGAATAACATTAAGTTGCTGAAGCACAGACTCCAAATCCTTGCTTGTCACAATGCATGTCACAGAAAAGATCAATATACTCTAATAGAACAGTCAGCTGCCTGATTATTCTCTGAGTGTTTTATTAGAGTATATTGATCTTTTTCTATGATATGAATTTTAATAAGCAAGCATTTATGGCAATGCACAAATTTTCTGCCTATTATGCTCAATGCTTTCAGGTACCTATTATGCTCATTATTATGCCAGCATAATCGGCGGGTCCCTATTCATAGTTTAGATTTAGAGTCCCATGGCCTAAATCCATACATATTATGCACCTTTTTCAAGGAATTTGTTCACTTTTGATTTTAAATTACTGGAGTATTATGTCTTCACAAACATTTAGTTCATATTTTATCAACACTATAATTTACCTTGCAATTGGTAAATAAGGTTAACAGACAAGGAAGCTTGGGGTATGGTTGGTATATCAAACCCGGTTATAAAATTTGGAGCTCACAATTGATAGTACTCAACACCAATGCAGTAGTCATGTGATCTCTACACATTGTGGAAAGGTGAATCCTGTCGCAACGAAAAACTGCTTCAGCTGCAAAAATGTCAAATCACCCCTCACTTGCCCTCAGCCCTGCTGCACCCTAGCACTCCCAGCCATGTTTGCACACCTGTTATAAATTAGATTGTTTCATGTTTGGGTGACCCAAGACATGGCACATTTCAGCTGCTTGATATCACTAAGTACTGCCGGGCTACAGCTTACAGTAACTAACTTCCTCACTAGAGCAGATGTGAGTGTATTTAGCACCTAGTGTCTGGCAATGTCCTGGGCTGCCACATCTAACCCCAACTTATGCTTAGCTTTATGCATGGAATGTAGTAGAAGCACCGAGCAGACATAGGATGTTAACTCTGCATTAAATGCTCTTGTTTATTTCAAACCAGAAATGGTTAGCCTATCTGCTTACCAGTTATCAACATGTGATGAATTATAGGCATAAGTAAAATTTCATTTGTAACTTTTGAAAAGTGCTCATAATTTTGTAGCAACAGACTTCATCTATTCTTAGCATAAAATTGAACATTTGTGTATTATGTATTATATTATAGGCTTTTCATACCTATTTTAATAATACAAAAAAGGCAGTTAAAGACATGTATAAATTATGACTTCTCAGCCCTCCGACTTCTTGGGCTGTGCAAAATAGCTACATGAAGGATAAAAACCTAGTTAATTAATTAAAAGATATTGCAATGAAAATAAGAGAAATTTTGAAAAGGTGGGTGAATTTATTTACAGTACATCAAATTTTGTTATGAACAGTGCCCAAAATTTGGATTCTTATGCATGTAGTTATACCAAGGCTGCTTGGTACAGTATACATATTTGCTGATAGATGCACCCTAAGCTCTCAGCAAATCCTTTGCAGCCATAGTATCATACACTACAATAGTAGTGTATAGTAGGGACCACAAAGGAGTAGGCGTGACCCATGAAATAACATTAGCCAAAAACCAGCTTCAATTTTCCCTGACGACAATGAGGTAGTATTGGTTAAGTAAAACTAAGCACAAAAAAGCTTTCAGATCGACTTGAAACATTTTCAAAAAGTTGCTTCGAAATTTAAATATATCATACAGTATGATAGTTACTGCATAGTAGAAACCACAAAGGAGTAGGCATGGCCAATGAAATAACATCACCCAGAAACCAGCCTCAATTTTCCCTGACGACAATGAGGTAGTATTGGTTAGGTAAAACTAAGCTCAAACAAGCATTCAGATTGACCCAAGACATTTTCAACAAGTTGCTACGAATTTTAAAAAAATATTTATAATGGAATTTTCTAGTGACTGACTGACTGACTGACTGATTGCCTGACTGATTCCTTCAGACAACCGTATCGCGATAACGGGTAAGGCTACGGGCTTGATTTTTTCACTGTACGATGTCGCTTCAGTCCGAAAGGTGCCTTTTGGCATACCGTAGTATGTACAGTGCATTCTTCATGGACTTACCAGTGTCCTCCTTTGTGTCCCACTCATCTTTGCTGACAGCAAAAAGTGTCAATTTGGCAGTAGTACGTGATTGGCTTCCCTTTGTATTAACGGAAATCGTCTGCATATTTCATAGTGGCTATTTTGATTGCAGAGGTGCTTTTTGAACGGTTCTTGATTCTTACTGCTGTGTGTAACAGGTTGAACATAGCCAACAAGAAAGTGTAATGGATACTTTACTTTTCAGACAAGAATTGGTAGCTGGGGAGTGCAGCACCGTTTCTTTCTTTCGGTATGCATGGATTGCAGAGGTGCTTTTCGAACAGTTGTTGATTCATAGTGGATTGAACATAGCTGACAACGAAGCATAATGGATACTGTACTTTAGGGTCCATAACACATCAATAATAATTACTGAAACAAGCTGGAGTAGTGCACGATATTAAATCACAGTAAAACAATAAGATGACTACACAACTTTTAGCAGTTATCAAATAAATATAATTGGCTTTATAATAAAAGCTACAGAATGCAGTTATTTTATACCTGGTCCAGTACCAAGATATGGTTTGTTATATGGTAGAGTGTAGTTTGTGCCCATATGCCTTGTTTTCATAGGCTCTTATAGGCCTGAGTCAAATATGTTCGAAATTTTGCTCAGAATGCTTTCAGGAATAGCCCAAAATTTTTGTCTACGTATTATGTTCTTCAGTGCTTGCATTATGTTCCTAGGTTAGCAGCATTTCCTTGGAACATTAATCAGTGAATGCTCTATTAGAGTATTTCACTGCAAAGTGACTGCTCTATTAGATCTAAGGAGCTATGTACTATGCTCTGTTGCAGTTTGCAGCTTCCAATGACTGTTCTGTTAGGGTATTTTATGGAATTAAGTTCTATAGTTTGAAATATCCACCTAATATGCTAGCATTATGCTGGCATAGCACTCCAGCGTATTGTGATTTTTATTATGTTGGCATATTTGCCACAGGCCTACTTATAATATTAGGAAAATAAGTTACTATATTATTGCTAAATTTTTGTCAATGCATCTTATTCCACAGGCTCAGTGATTGACATGTGGTGCACAAAAATACACATCAGTGCATTACCAAACAAATGTTTTATGATACAGTAATTTTTAAAAACCATAGTATTTTATTTAATAGCTGATCAAAACTTTGTGACTACACTCAGCTAAAAAAATACACAATGACTGTAAATAAGGGTAACAGACAAGGAAGCCTCAGGTACAATTGGTATTGAATCCCAGTTAATAGAACTGTATCCCACAATTGTCAATAGTCAACACCATTTCAGCAATTTTACGCAATCTTTACTTGTGGCAGAAGAGGCGTTATTTGGAATTGTTCATGCTGAATTCAGTCATAAAGACTGAAGCTGATGGCAAGGTAATGGTCTGTGTGTGCTAATTTTGGTAATGAGAAGTTTAATAGAAAGTAGTGGTACATAGAGTAAGCTTAATAACATCAAACAACATTCAGACATTGAGTTGTGGCATTACCATATGGCCAGGGAGTAATGGGGTTGGGTGGGATTAAAGTTAAAAGGTTTGTGGAATAAACTGTACAACAGCTGTATATGTGACTGGATCACATTTTACATACTAGCAAGCAAAATGATGTAGCACGTAACTCCTTATACTGATTAACTTGCTGGTAATGTCAAAATGCAACCAATTACTGTAGCCATGCTAATGGAAAATTTCATGCAATTATATGTCATGATCAAAAAGTTATGCACTTCAAATTTCAAACAATGGTCAATTTTTTTGTGTGAAAAAGGTACTGTTTTGCAAATCCAGTCACATAGCTATACAGTCTATTATGTACATATGTACACTATTAATCTTTGAAATTAGCTTAAGAAGTTGATATACCATACCAGACATTGTAGTGTGTTCACATCAATGAGTATTTGATCTATGAATTATCACAACATGTTTTTGTAGATGGGCCACAAAACAGAACATGTTCATCTGAGGTGAGGCAGTTCCTCATGTATTCTACTGCATGTAGCTGTGTATTGAAATGCAAAATCAGTTAACGTAACCTACTATTTGCCTCCTGTAGTTTTATCCATTTGGGTTGAATCATAATGACTCCACTATACCACACTTATCTCAACGTGACTACAGCTCCCCACCTGTTATTCTAGCAGAAACGTGTGATCTAGCCAACAGGACAGTTTATGTGAGTTCTTATCTGACAGTAGGTGGGCGATACTGGTATTTTCTACTTGCGATTATTGCACTGAGGTGATCATGCAATAATTGCGAGTATTGTCATGTCCACTATTAGATTCTATGTGTCATAAATAAGAGATATGTAATGGCAGCACAAGTTGCTGTCAGACCTTCAGTGCTTCTACATGTAGGTACAGCTCTCTAATGTTTGTGTCAGTGCAAAGCACTAATAACACAATTATGCAGAAAATGCAATAGTATTGCACAGTGTTGTGGTATTTTCAAAAAAGTTGCGGTACTCAGTACTGCACATCATAATATTGCATACAGATGATAATATTTAATATTTCACAACCTTAATTAACCGATGTATTTAACCCTTCAAATTCCATAAACATTTTAGGCTTTGGAAAATCCAAATTTATTTATGCATGCATACAGTGACTTGGTTCTAATAATGAGTTATTGTTGCAGATGAAATGAAAGCTTGTTTATACAATATATTTATACGTGAACAGTTTTACACAATGCTAAAGACTACTTTTTAAAATAATCCAACAACTGAATGTGTTACAGTATAATACTCTCAATAGCAGCTTGACGTACTATATTGAAATATGTCAAGCAATTAGCCAACAGAATTAGTATTACACTTGTTTGTCAAGGTCCCTTGACAAAAATCTGTAATACTAATTTGTTTGGCTAAAATAGTGTGGTGTGTTTTAATTAGAAGAAATGTTCCATTTGACAACTAGTGTTACCATAGTGATAAATTCCCCCATGGCATAGCAAAAATATAGTTGCTGAGCGATGGTTGCTAGGTAATCATTGCTAAGGTAAACGTCATTTTAAGACCATAAAAATGGTTGCTAGGCAATGGTTGTTAAGTGTGATTGGTCTTTTGTAGTAATTTTTTGAAACTCTGTTGCCTATAACAGTTGTGTCTGATTAATTTGCAATAGGATGGATGGTTGTGGCGTACGGGATTAATAGTTGTCGCATTGTAAACAGGAAGGAAATAATGCTTGGTTTTGCCTCACACTATTTTACTCCTTCCTGTTTACAATACTCGCACTATTAATCCCGAATACCACAGCCATCCAACCCATTACATGTACTAATACTGTATTATGAAACAATAAACTGCATGTGAATATCTTCACTGACCTCCAATGTTATGCTCTGCCATTGTTTGCATGATCATACATATGATTTATTAAGACTCAGAGTATAGTGAGTCACGCAGCCAAGAAACTGCAAAGCACACACCCAACTAAAAGATGCGTGGCCACTACTGTGAGTTACTTATGTGTAGGGTCGGTTTTGCAATATTAGTCCTTGATTATGCAACATCTCTCAATAGATTTGTATTGTGTTACATGATTTCAAACTTTTTAGGAGTCGTCATCATCATCATCATTGTCTTGCAACCTCGCTAAAATAAAAAATAGGCTTATTTACACGTATTTCACTTTATTTTTCTACCTTATGTTATACCTACTGTCATGTTATACCAGTCAACATAGTCATGTTTGTGCAGTCCATCTATTATCTAATTCTAGTTGCCCATCTGCGTATTTTCTTCAATCAAACCTCTAATCCATACAATAACTTTTAAAGACATAACATGGATACAAACTCTAACGTCTGACAAACAAGTTATGAAAGCATGCAGAGCCTTAAGTTCCCTAGGCATGGCGTTTTAAGCAGAAATCTTTCAGACTCCATTTAGTGCCATGCCCTATGCGAGCATTTATAATCGTCAGATGTCTTATAAACAAGGTGTGAAGAGTGTTTATGATCACCAGATGGCTGATAAACAAGGTGTGAAGAACAAAGTCACTGGGGAAGGTGTTTTTAAACATAATCTTCAATTTCTCTATTTTAATTGGTAATTAATAGATTAACCACAGAGGTAAAGTAAATCCAAAAGGCAAAAAAACTGTAGGGGTTACCACCTCTATGTAGTGTGCTCCATGGAGCTGCTTGTGCTGTGGCTTTCATTTATCATTATGCACGTACCTGCCATGGAACAACAAAATTTTGTAATGGAATGTCATTTGCCAGTGACTGTGTATATTATGAGTTGGGGTTGTTCCACACAACTTGCACAATTCAAATTTCATGATAAGATGACCACAAAATCCGTGAAATTTCTTGCCATATGGTAAACATACAACAGTGCTATTACAGCATGTAACACAATTTTAATCAACATCAAGACATTACTAAAAATAGTTAAACAGTCATGATTTCTTGGATGTCGATCTGCATAACAACACAAGACCTATATTAGAACAAGAAGGCACTGAACCTTGCCTTAAATTAAACACACATGTAACTAACCTGGAACATTGGTCACAGACACTTGCTTGGTTATCTGATGACACAATTGCCCTACAAAAATCAATAAGTGGGCATTAAATACAATATGCCTATAATGCTGGATACTGGAAAATATCTCGATAAACACGACATGTAAATGACAGGGAGGTAACATCATAACAGTACCCCTGATACAGAAATGATACACAACTATATTCCTTATTATTATTATTAGTATTACTGTGCAGGAATCAATGACAGATTATAATGCACAGGTGTTATACGCATATAAGTATCTAAGTTAATACAAAAATTTAGTACACATATAGACCGACCTGGAAATTCACTACACCCTTGATGTCACTACTGTTGATCCATGTACAGTTGAGAACTACTGTATAAAAAGAACACACAAGATAAATACAATTCCTCTGTATGTAAACTGACCTGAAATTCATGACTTCCTACCTGGTCCCAAGCTGTGTATATACCATGACCACATCCATTGCAACTGCTACTGTAATTGCATACTATGACTGTATTACCTGTAAAAACTGACAGATGGGCATTAAATATACAAAACACTTAAAATCTGTCACTTTTTACACAATGGCACATTTGAGGATTTACAAATTGGCCCAGCAGTGACCTTATTGCAGTGTCCTGATTATAGACAGGATTCACTATACAGAAATATAGTTACGTATTTTGACCAGTATGCAGTGTGAATGAGTATTTGTTTGTACAAGCATCATATACATTAGCTTACTTCTTCCACCTACAGTTCTAGGACTTCTATTGGCACTAGAGTGACAATACTGAAAGTTGTTTGGTCTGTAAGAGTACACCTTGTCAACAATCCATCCATGAGATAATTCCAAGCTGGATAATACTGGTATTTGCTGCCACTCAAGTTGGCATCATCAGAAGTTTTCAGCTTGGACTCAGTGAATTTGCACTAGTCAGTGCAAATGTCTAACAACCTGAATCGCATACATGCGGTTAATCAGTATGAGGCGATGTGGCACTTTACTAGCATCATCTTTCTTCACTCCTCCTTTCATTACTAAACCTCTACTCCTTGTTTCGCTACTGAACCTCCACTCCTCTTTTTGTTATTGAACCTCCACGACCAAGAGGTAGGTAACGAGCTAAAGACTATGAAATTACAAAGATGACTGCCCATATTTCATCTTTCAGAAATATGACTGCCCATATTTCATCTTTCAAGACAAATTTCAGCTAAATGTCTCCATAAAATTCAGTAATCTCAAAATTAGTAAATCCGTAAATTTTAGACTTAGTAAACCTGTAAATTTTAGACTCTTCATTACATTTCCTGATCATGAAATTTCATCTTTCAAACTGCAAAATTTTCAGGCAATATTTCATCTTTCAGAAATTATTTCAGAGATGATCTATGAAATTTCAGGTCATTACTTACCCCTTGTCCACAACAAGCTGAGTACATCAGTATTCTTGACTCTTTAATATCCATTCGACTTCTTCAAGCAGTATACGTATTTTAGCTTCAGATTAAAGTACGCTTCACCACTCCATTGAAAATATTTATCATTCGTACTTCCCTCTCAAGACGTGGACTGCCATCAATATAAATTGTGTATCACATGTGTTCATTTGAGGTGTTACAGGGAATTTCCAAAAGATTTCCCCTAAATAGATCATGTGATCATTGTCAGTTGGGTTGAACTTGTTCTTAGTCATGGCTCTACAATGTGGTACGCGTACTTTATATTTTAGCATAACCTGTCAAGAATTGCGCGCTGCTGAAGTTTTTTGTGTTTGTGTGCTGCTGAAGAAATGTTTAATTATTACACAGATTATAGACACTCCTATGCTATTATTCGTACTTTCCTCTCAAGCCATTGACTGCCATCAATTATTATAAACTGCGTATCATGTGTGTTCACTTTTCACTTGAGGTTTAACTGTACAGGGACTTTCCAAGAGATTTCCCCTAAATAGGTCACATGATAATCATCAGTCAGGTGGAACTTATTTATTTCCATTAATGTGCCATTGAGCTTGTATTGTGGCTTTCATTAATCATTATACACATACCACAAATTTTTAACAGATTGCTGGAATGTGGTTCGTGGTTTTCTGGTGACTGTTGCATTGTAGCTTTCAACTTTTGTAACGGATTACTTGAATGTGACTCGTGGTTTCCCAGTGACTGTGCATATGAGTTGGGGTTGTTCCACACAGCTTGCACTATATATGGATGTCTGCATGATGACACAAGATTAAGTGAGACCAGTAAAAGAACAAGCAGGCACTAAACTTAACCTAAAATTAAACACACATGTAACTAACCTGGAACATCGGTCACAACACCAAAAACACTTACTTGGATATCTGATGACACAATCTAGTAGGCACTGAATTAAAAAGAGAATGTGCAAAAAATCAATAATCCAGGCTGGTAGATTCTCATGGTTTAACTACGGAGTGACATGTGTAATAAATGGGCACAGAACAGAATGTAACTACAACACAAGCAAGACACACGATAGTGTGTCGTGCGGCCCAAGAAGCCGGCGCGCCACACCGTGAGTATATTTACAGGAAGAAGGTAAACGCGATTTTCACACCTTTGTAGCTCCGTGATTCCTTATCCGATTGAAACCAAAGTTGCTACAGAAGTGCCGGATAGGTAGGGGAGACCACATTCCAAATTGGAAGAAAATCGCTCGATCCATTTCCGAGATACGATCGGCCAAAGTTTGGGGACTTTTTCTTCGTTTTTTTTTCTTCTACTTCTTTTCGCACACTTTGAAAAATCCACCATAAAACACGAATTCGTGCTTCAATCGGGCTGAAATTTGCACACTTAAAGGGCTCATTAAGGCGAATCTCAGTACCAAGTTTGGTAGGAATCCGATGAACATTCACCGAATTATGACCGATTATTTGCGTAAAATAAGGTCGAAGGTCTGTCACGCCCACAGGGTACACCGCTTGAAGGAATGAGCTGAAAATTGCTATGTAGATGGAGTAACTATCGTAGGAGTGCCTTTTTTGGTTTGATAAGAATCTAGTTAAAGGCCATCGAAATATGACACAAAACCCAACCTGTGTCACAATTACGCGATCGATTTTTATGAATAAAAAAACTATTAGTTTTCACGCCTACTAGGCAAACCTCTTAGAACAGTGAGCTGAAAAGCGGTGTGTAGCTGGAATAATCATCATAGAAAGTCCTTGCAGTAGTACAGAAGAATCGGATTACAAACCACTATCAAGCAATGGAATAACCTCCCTAATCACATCATCGATACAGAGTCACTAGAACAGTTTAATAATTGTATTTTTGGACTAGATTTGTTGTAATTAACCCCCTTTTTGTTTTGAGGGTCCCCCCCCCTCCTGGATGTAACCAGCACTGAGTGCTGTCTTTCCAGTATCTAATCATAATCATAATCATAATCACTGAGTTATGATTCCAAAGCCAACTACGTGTAACATATGCGAGATCAAGATACTCTAATAGAACAGTCGCCCTAATAGAGCATTCAGCTAATTTATTTACTCCATTATAGAATTGTATTACATTGTAAGTTATTCTGTAGGGAGTTCAGCTGCAAACAGTTAATCTTATAGACAGTTCAGCAAGAAGCAAGTCACCCTATAGATAGTTCTGCTACAGATATATCGCTTTAGTGATTCAGAAGAATCAGAACATTACATGTCACACTGAAGAGAGTTCAGCTATAAACAAGTCATGCACCCTGTAGAGAGTTTGGCTACACTCTCTAGAGAGTTCAGCTACAAACAAGTCACTGTGGAGAGAGTTCAGCTACAAAGAAACTACCCTGTAGAGAGTTCATCTATACAAACAAGTTAACCTATAGAGACCAGCAGCAAACAAGTAACCCTGTAGAGATTTCAGCTACAGACAAGTCACTCTGTAGAGAATTTTGCTACAAACAAGTCACAGTGCAGAGAGTTCAGCAACCAAAAAACCACCTGTAAAGAGTTCAGCTATACAAACAAGTTACTCTGTAGAGAGAACAGCTAGACACAAGAGAGCTCAGTTAGAAGAAGTTGCCCTGTAGAGATCTCAGCTGCAAAGAAACCCTGTAGAGAGATCAACTACAAACAAATCACCCTGCAGAGTGTTCAGCTATAAACAAATCACCCTGTAGAAAGTTCAGGTACATACAAATCACACTATATAGAGTTCAGCTCCAAAAAAAAATCACTCTGTAGTGAGTTCAGCTACAAAGAAACCATCCTGTAGAGAGTTCAGCTACAAACAAGTTACCCTACAGTGAAATCAGTTTGAAACAAGAGATTTCAGCTACAAACAAATCGACTTGTAGAGAGTTCAGCTATGAACAGATCACCCTGTAGAGAGTTCAGCTATACAAGTCACCCTGTAGAGAGATCACCTAGAAGAAGTCACCGTCTACAGAGATCAGCTAGGAGCAAGTCACCTTGTAGAGAGTTCAGTAACAAAGAAACAATCCTGTAAAGAGTTCAGCTACAAACCAATCACACTGTAGAGAGTTCAGCTACAAATAAATCAACCTGTAGAGAGATCAGCTAGAAACTAGACACAATATAGGGAATTCGGTTACAAGCAAATCACTCTGTAAAGAGATCAACTACAAACAAATCACCTTGCAGTGAGTTCAGCTACAAACAAATTACCCTGTAGAGAGATCAGTTACAAACAAAACACCGTGTAGAGACTTCAGCAACAAACAAATCAACCTGTAGAGATTTCAGTTACAAACAAATCACCCACTGTAGAGAGATCAGCTACAACCAAATCACCCTGTAGAGAGATCAGCTACAAACAAATCTACCTGTAGAGAGATCAGCTATATATAGACACTCGACACAATATAGGGAATTCGGTTACAAGCAAATCACCCTGTAGAGAGTTCAGCTACAAACACATCACTATGTAGAGAGATCTGTTACAAACAAATCACTTTGCAGTGAGTTCAGCTACAAACAAATTACCCTGTAGAGAGATCAGCTACAAACAAAACACCTTGTAGAGACTTCAGCTACAAACAAATCAACCTGTAGAGATTTCAGTTATAAACAAATCACCCACTGTAGAGAGAGAAGCTACAACCTAAATCACCCTGTAGAGAGTTAAGCTACAAACAAATTGCCCTGTAGAGAAATCAGCTACAAACAAATCACCTTGTAGAGAGTTCACTTACAAAAAATCTACCCGTAGAGATATCAGTTACAAAAAAATCACCCCCTGTAGAGAGATCAGATCACCCTGTAGAGAGTTCAGCTACAAACAAATCACCCTGTAGAAAGTTCAGGTATAAAAAAAATCACCCTATAGATAGTTTTGATACAAACAAATTACCCTGTAGAGTGTTCAGCAAGATAACAGTCACCCTGCTGAGACATCAGGTTACCCTATAGAGAGGTCAGCTAAAAGAAATCACCTTGTAGAGAGTTCAGCAACAAAGGACCCACTCTGTAGAGAGTTCAACTAGAAACTAGCTACCCTATACAGAGATCAGCTATATGTAGAAACAAGTCATCCTGTAGAGAATTCAGCTACAAACATATCATCCTGTAGAGATTTCAGCTACAAACAGATCATCATCCTGTAGATAGTTCAGCTATAGATACAAGTCACCCTGTAGTAGGAGAAGTCACCTTGTAGAGAGATCAGCTAGAAACAAGTCACCTTGTAGAGACCAGCTACAAAGAAACCATCCTGTAGAGAGTTCAGCCACAAACAAATCACCCAGAGAGTTCAGCTATGAACAGATCACCCTGTAGAGAGTTCAGCTATATAAGTCACCCTGTAGAGAGATCAGCTAGAAGCAAGTCACCTTATAGAGAGTTCAGCTACAAAGAAACCATCCTGTAGAGAGTTCAGCTACAAACAAATCATCCTGCATAGAGTTCAGCTGCAAATAAATTACCCTGTAGGGAGTTCAGCTACAAACAAATCACCCTGTAGAGTGTTCAGCTAGATAAAAGTCACCCTACAGAGAGATCAGGTCACCCTATAGAGAGATCAGCTAGAAGAAGTGATCTTGTAGAGAGTTCAGCTACAAAGAACCCACTCTGTAGAGAGTTCAGCTAGAAATAAGTTACCCTATAGAGAGATCAGCTAGAAACAAGCCACCCTGTAGAGATTTCCATTACAAACAGATCATCCTGTAGATAGTTCAGCTAGATACAAGTCACCTTGTAGAGAAATCAGCTAGAGGAAGTCATCTTGTAGAGAGCCAGCTAGAAACAAATCACCTTGTAGAGAGTTCAGTGACAAAGAAACTATCCTGTAGAGAGTTCTTCTACAAACAAATCGCCCTGTAGAGAGTTCAGATGCAAACAAATCACCCTGTAGAGAGTGCAGCTACAAACAAATCAACCTGTAGAGAGTTTAGCTACATTTCAAGTCCCTTAGTAGAAAGATCAGCTGCGAACAAGTTATCCAGTAGGGATTAATAGACATGTAATGAATATATTTATATAATTACTGATAAAATCAAAAACTGTTGAAGTATTAAAAATCTGCTCTGTCTTTTTATTCTTCCTGTGGTAAAGAAATAGGATAGGTTAAAAAAGCCCCAAAGCCAGCCTATGGCCAGCTTTAGAGTATACAAATACAAAAAGAAGTGATATCTAATCAAAAACAGCCAAGCTGTAAAAAAAGGTGCGGCCCCTAAAAAGGCCAAGGTGAAAAAAGATGTGAAATCCAAGGTGGCGGCCAAGAAATGGCTGTGATGGTAGGTTAATGGTAAAAATTTTAATAATGACAATTCAGGTGAATTTTTGTGCCGTTTGGTCAATTGGCACAAAATTCACCTGAATTGTCGTTATTAAAATTTTTACCATTAACCTACCATCACAGCCATTTCTTGGCTGCCACCTTGGATTTCACATCTTTTTTCACCTTGGCCTTTTTAGGGGCCGCACCTTTTTTTACAGCTTGGCTGTTTTTGATTAGATATTCTTTTCTGCAAGAACTTTTTAACACCTAGTAAGGGCACTACCAGCTCACCTACAAGAATATTTCAAGAGATACAATCTAATCCAAAACAGCCAAGCTGTAAAAAAAGTGTGCGGCCCTCAGAAAGGCCATGGTGAAAAAAGATGTGAAATCCAAGGTGGCGGCCAAGAAATGGCTGTGATGGTAGGTTAATGGTAAAAATTTTAATAACGACAATTCAGGTGAATTTTTGTGCCGCTTCACAAAATTTACCTAAATTGTCATTATTAAAATTTTTACCATTAACCTACCATCACAGCCATTTCTTGGCCGCCACCTTGGATTTCACATCTTTTTTCACCATGGCCTTTCTGAGGGCCGCACACTTTTTTTACAGCTTGGCTGTTTTGGATTAGATTTCATTTCTTTTTGTATTTGTATACCCCAAAGCCGGCCTATGGCCAGCTTTGGGACTTTTTTAACCTATGTTTTTTTCTTTACTACAGGAAGAAGAATAGATGAAGTAGATGTACTTTAAATATTTTATCAGTAAATGTACAAATTATATATACTGTATAATACATATGTGACCGGATTTGCGAAAAGGGGTCCAATTTGCCAACTTTGACAATTGATAACTTCAGATTGGAAAGAGCTATTGCCTTGATATTTGGGCAGTGGTGAGCACCACTATAGCTGAATACATGGTGAAATGTTCAGGTTAATATGTTACTTGAACACTGAGTTATGGTCTCCAACATTTACGGAATTGGATGTGTGTGGAAGACCCCTTTTCGCAAATCCGGTCACATATATTGATTACAGAAATCTCCATGGTGGTTTCTTTGTAACTGAACACTCTACAAGGTGACTTCTTCTAATTGCTCTCTATACAGGGTGAATTGTTTGTAGCTGAACGATCTACAAGGTAACTTCTTCTAGCTGATCTCTCTACAGGGTGATGTGTTTGTAGCTGAATTTTGTATAGGTGATTTGTTTGCAGCTGAGCTCTTTACAGAATGGTTTCTTTGTAGCTGAACTCTCTAAAAGGTAACTTCTTCTAACTGATCTTTCTACAGGGCAATTTGTTTCTGGCAGAATTTTCTACAGGGTGATTTCTTTGCAGCTGAACTCTCTACATGGTGGTTTCTTTGTAGCTGAACTCTCTACATGGTAATTTCTTCTAGCTGATCTCTCTACAGGGAGATTTGTTTGTAGCTGAACTATCTACAAGGTAACTTCTTATAGCTGATCTCTACAGGGTGATTTGTTTGTAGCTGAACTATCTACAAGGTAACTTCTTATAGCTGATCTCTACAGGGTGATTTGTTCGTAGTTGAATTCTGTACAGGTGATTTGTTTGCAGCTGAGCTCTTTACAAAATGGTTTCTTTGTAGCTGAACTTTCTCCAAGGTAACTTCTTCTAACTGATCTTTCTACAGGGTGATTTGTTTGTAGCTGAACTATCTACAAGGTAATTTCTTCTAGCTGATCTCTCTTCAGGGCGATTTGTTTGTAGCTGAATTCTGTACAAGTGATTTGTTTGCAGCTGAGCTTTTTACAGAATAGTTTCTTTGTAGCTGAACTCTCTACAGGGTGATTTGTTTGTAGCTGAAATCCCTACAAGGTAACTTCTTCTAGCTGATCTCTCTACAGGGTGATTTGTTTGTAGCTGAACTCTCTACAGGTGATTTGTTTGTAGCTGAACTCTACAAGGTGATACTTCTAGGTGATCTCTCTACAGGATTCCTTGTTTCTAACTGAACTCTCAACAGGGTGATCTGTTCATAGCTGAACTTTCTACTGGGTGATTTGTTTGCAGCTGAACTCTCTAAATGGTGGTTTCTTTGTAGCTGAACTCTCTACAATGTGACTTCTTCTAGCTGAACTCTCTACAAGGTGACTTGTTTCTAGCTGATCTCTCTACAGGGTGACTTGTTTCTAGCTGAACTCTCTACAGGTGATTTGTTTGTAGCTGAACTCTCTACATGGTGGTTTCGTTGTAGCTGAACTCTCTACAAGGTAACTTCTTCTAGCTGATCTTTTTCACTGCATATTTGTTTGTAGCTGAGTTCTCTACAGGGTGATTTGTTTGCAGCTGAACTCTCTACATGGGAGTTTCATTGTAGCTGAACTCTCTACAATGTGACTTCTTCTAGCTGAACTCTCTACAGGGTGACTTGTTTCTAGCTGAACTCTCTACAGGTGATTTGTTTGCAGCTGAACTCTCTACATGGTGGTTTCTTTGTAGCTGAACTCTCTACAAGGTAACTTCTTCTAGCCGATCTTTCTACAAGGTGATTGAGTTTTTTGCAGCTGAACTCTTTACATGGTGGTTGCTTTGTAGCTGAACTCTCTAAAAGGTGACTTCTTCTAGTTGAACTCTCTACAGGATGATTTGTTTGCAGCTGGATTCTCTACGTGGTAGTTTCTTTGTAGCTGAACTCTCTACAATGTGACTTCTTCTAGCTGAACTCTCTACAGGGTGACTTGTTTTTAGCTGATCTCTCTACAGGGTGACTTGTTTCTAGCTGAACTCTCTACAGGTGATTTGTTTGCAGCTGAACTCTCTACATGGTGGTTTCTTTGTAGCTGAACTCTCTACAAGGTAACTTCTTCTAGCTGATCTTTCTACAGGGTGATTTGTTTGTAGCTGAATTCTCTACAGGGTGATTTATTTGCAGCTTAACTCTCTACAATGTGACTTCTTCTAGCTGAACTCTCTACAGAGTGATTGATTTTTTTGCAGCTGAACTCTCTACATGGTGGTTTCTTTGTAACTTAACTCTCTACAGGGTGATTTGTTTGTAGCTGAACTCTCTACAGGGTGATCTGTTCATAGCTGAACTCCCTATAAGGTAACTTCTTCTAGCTAATCTTTCTACAGGGCGATTTGTTTGTAGCTGAGTTCTCTACAGGGTGATTTGTTTGCAGCTGAACTCTACATGGTAGCTTCTTTGTAGCTCTACAATGTTACTTCTTCTAGCTGAACTCTCTACAAGGTGACTTGTTTCTAGCTGATCTCTCTACAGGGTGACTTGTTTCTAGCTGAACTCTCTACAGGTGATTTGTTTGCAGCTGAACTCTCTACATGATTGTTTCTTTGTAGCTGAACTCTCTACAAGGTAATTTCTTCTAGCTGATCTCTCTACAGGCCGATTTGTTTGTAGCTGAACTCTCTACATGATGGTTTCTTTGTAGCTGAACTCTCTACAAGGTGATTTCTTCTATAGCTGATCTTTCTACAGGGTGATTTGTTTGTAGTTAAACTCTCTACACGATAGATTCTTTGTAGCTGAACTCTCTACAAGGTGATTTCTTCTATAGCTGATCTTTCTACAGGGTGATTTGTTTGTACCTGAACTCTCTACATGATGGTTTCTTTGTAGCTGAACTCTCTACAAGGTGATTTCTTCTATAGCTGATCTTTCTACAGGGTGATTTGTTTGTAGTTAAACTCTCTACACGATAGATTCTTTGTAGCTGAACTCTCTACAAGGTGATTTCTTCTATAGCTGATCTTTCTACAGGGTGATTTGTTTGTACCTGAACTATCTACATGATGGTTTCTTTGTAGCTGAACTCTCTACAAGGTAACTTCTTCTAGCTGATCTCTCTACAGGACAATTTGTTTGTACCTGAACTCTCACATGATTGTTTCTTTGAAGCTGAACTCTCTACGAGGTGATTTCTTCTAGCTGATCTTTCTACAGGGTGATTTGTTTGTAGCAGAACTCTCTACAAGGAAACTTCTTCTAGCTGATCTCTCTACAGGGAGATTTGTTCGTAGCTGAACTCTCTATACATGATTTGTTTGCGGCTGAATTCTCTACATGATGGTTTCTTTGTAGCTGAACTCTCTACAAGGTAACTTCTTCTAGCTGATCTCTTTACAAGGTGAATTGTTTGTAGCAGAACGATCTACAAGGTAACTTCTTCTTACTTATCTCTCTACAGGGTGATTTGTTTGTAGCTGAACTTTTTACAAGGAAACCTCTTTTAACTGAGCTCTGTACAGGGTGAATTGTTTGTAGCTGAACTATCTACAAGGTAACTTCTTCTAGCTGATCTCTCTACAGGATGATTTGTTTGTAGCTGAACTATCTACAAGGTAACTTCTTCTAGCTGATCTCTCTACAGGGTGATTTGTTTGTAGCTGAATTCTGTATAGGTGATTTGTTTGCAGCTGAGCTCTTTACAGAATGGTTTCTTTGTAGCTGAACTCTCTACAAGGTAACTTCTTCTAGCTGATATATCTACAGGGTCACTAGTTTGTAGCTGAATTCTCTACATGGTGGTTTCTTTGTAACTGAAGTATCTACAAGGTGACATCTTCTAGCTGATCTTTCAACAGGGTGATTTGATTGTATCTGAACTCTCTACAAGAAATCTTCTTCTAACTGATGTTTTAACAGGGTGAATTGTTTGTAGCTGAACTCTCTACAGGGTGATTTGTTTGTAGCTGATCTCTATACAGGTTACTTATTTCTAACTGATCTCTTGAATTCTGTTCAGGGTGACTGCTCTATTAGGATGACTGCTCTATTAGAGTATCTCGATCTCGCACTTGCCACACCAAGTTGGATTTCGTATTATAACTCCGTGGCTTTAAGTCTGATTCTTCTACACCATTGAAGAGCCTTTCTAAGATGATAACTCCATCTGTACAGCGATTTTGAAAGCATTACCCCAAGCGGTTTACCTGGTAGGCGTGGCAAGCATAATAATAATAATAATAATAAAATAAAAATATTAAAAATTAGCTAATCTCGATTGCGTAATTGTTACACACTGTTGATTTTTTCGCTGTATCTTCCTGGTTTTTAGCTTGATTTCTTTCAAACCACAAAAGGTTTGAGGTTCAATAGTTAACCTATTCACCCACCGATTTTCAGCTTCTTCCCATACGCGGTTTACCCTGTAGGCGTGACAATATATTGGTGTTATTTTTCGTGCATAATCGCTCATAACTCTTTGTCTGTTTATGGTATTCCAGCCAAAGTTGGTACCGAGATGCGCCTTTATACCCCCCTTCTGTGTGCCAAATTTCAAGGCAATCGGATAACGCGTTCGAGTTTTATAGCAGTTTTTGTAAGTGTGCGACAAGAAAAAGAAAAATAAGAAGAAGAAGAAGAAGAAGAAAAAAAAAACGAAGAAACTCAGCCAATTTTTGAAGTCGCATATCTCGGGAACGCGCGAAGCGATTTCGCTCAAATTTGGAATGTAGAGTGCTGCAGTTGGGGGGCATGTCCACAGCAAAAATCGTCTTGTTTCATCAAGGAAGCACAGAGCTATGGAGGTGCGAAAATTGCGTTTTCTTTCTTCCTGTCAATATACTCACGGGTGTTACGCGCCGGCTTCTTGGGCCGCACGACACACTACCGTGTGTCTTGATATTAATTTGTTTACATCAAGTACAATGCAATATGTGGTGTATGTGTGTGAACATGTGCATATAGTATTTGCACATTTTGTGTGTGTCTTGTGCTTGTATATGATGTAAGCATGTGTTTTTATGTAGTGAAGTAAAAATAATAGTATGATGTATGTGATCTCTTTCATAACCCTCGGCAAAGCATCTTGCTCTACGAGTGGCAAGCCAAGTCGATAAGTTATCTTCAGGACACTACAACCACTATGGCAGTGGCCATAGCAGGTATTATTCATTGATCAGTACAGAATGATTGATATACTCTAATAGAACAATCAGGCAATAAAGTACTCTAATAAAACAGTCACTGAACAATATAGCTGAATATTTGCATCTCTGTCTGAAAACACTCCCAGATCCCAGATGCAATCTCAGAGTTGCTACATATTTCAAGATGGTTGGATTCCCCAAGATCACCTAGAAAAGCATATTTTGTAAATAAGTGTTTTGCACACAACCCTGACTGTAGCCATTACTTGCAGTTGGCCTGACCAGTAAATTGTATAGTAATTTCCACTGGCCCTTATCCTAATAAAACTTAACAGCTACTATAGGATTGTATGTTATATGCTCACCACTTATCAGCAGATTTGTGTTTGGTTGCAACACCTCTTTAAGGCAGAATTCATCATACACCCCCATGGCTTGAACGTTGAGTCTGTAAATTATGTAACTGATAAAAATTTATGATGTCTGCCCAAAAACACCTTTGCTGTAAAAAAAAAGCATGTCCAAGAAACTACAAGTATCTGTAACCCCATATAAAAGCAGCTCAGCTGTAGAAAAAGACTCCATGAAATTATCTGGTAACTGAAAGAGCTGATACCTGGAACGGCCAAGAATCAATGTTACTACAACTGACTATGATTACCAAAGATATACCAAGTCCACGCAAGAATACCTTGGCTGTAAAACAGGCAAATAAAAGTAACTGGCAACCAAAACAGGTGATATCTGAAGTGGAAAAGAATAAAAGTTAAGTTGATACAACTAACGTGTTGGTAACTTGCAACATTGAATCGTAATCATTCAACTGTGTTCTATACATTCACCCTTGCTTAATCCTAAATTAATTCTTTGTAACTCTAATTGGCTGGTAATTTGGCTGCCTTTTTCAATAGTCAGTGTAAAGAAAAACAGGTGGCCAAATTACTGGCCAATTAGAGTTACAAAGAATTAATTTAGGATGTAGCAAAAGTGAATGTACAGAACACAGTTGAATGATTAAGATTCAATGTTGCAAGTTACCAACTCGTTAGTTGTATCAACTTAACTCCTTGCCGCTTCAGATATTGACTGTTTTGGTTGCCAGTTACTTTTATCTGCCTGTTTTACAGCCAAGGTATTCTTGCATGGACTTGGTATATCTTTGGTAATCATAGTAACGTTGATTCTTGGCCGCTCCAGATATCATCTCTTTCAGTTACCATTTAATTTCATGGAGTCTTTTTCTACAGCTGAACTGTTTTTATATGGGGTTACCGATACTTGCAGTTTCTTGGATACGCCTTTTTTACAGCAAAGGTGTTTTTGGGGGATTGTATAACCATGCATGGGTTTAGCTATACACATAAGCATCAAAATGGTTTTAATTTGCTTTGTAGCACCATCAAGTAGAAAAATAAGGAACAAAATCTGTGATTTTGTATAACAATTGCAGGTAACTGTTGAACATCTTCTATTTCTCTGCGTGATTCTATGAAGAACAAGTATACTAAAAAAACTGGAATTTTCAACTAGAGTAGGGACCATAGCACATCAATATAATTATAGTACTGAAACAAGCTGGAGTAGTGCACAATATTAAATCACAGTAAAACAATAAGAAGTGTTATATCCCTATTGTGCTCAGGGACATAACACTTCTTATTGTTTTACTGTGATTTAATATTGTGCACTACCAGTGTTGGCCGTAACACGCTACTTTGTAGTGCGTTACGTAATATTATTACTTAATGCAGTAATGAGGCAATATAATGCGCTACATTTCCAAAGCTAGTAATATCTAACGTATAGTTACTTTTACATAAGTAATGCATTATTAAAGTAGCACATTACTACTCATTACTGTAATATTATTACCTAACAAAGTACGTATCTTTATACATTGTGTATTATGTAATATAACATATTACTAGTTATTTTTAAACTGAAGTAATATCAAGACACACGGTAGTGTGTCGTGCGGCTCAAGAAGCCGGCGCGCCACACCGTGAGTATATTGACAGGAAGAACGAAAACGTCATTTTCACACCTTTGTATCTCGGTGATCACTTATCTGATTGGAACCAAATTTGCTACACAGTTGCCCGCCAGCCAAGGGAGTCTACATTCCAAATTTGCAGGAAATCGCTCCAGCCATTTCCGAGATACGAGCTGCCAAAGTTTAGTTTTTTTTTCTTCGTTTTTTTTTTCTTCTTCTTCGTCTTTTCGCACACTTGCAAAAATTGCTATAACAAGCAAACGCGTACTCCGATCCCCTTGAAATTTGGCACACAGAAAGGGAGTCCAAAGGCGAATCCTAGCATCAAATTTGGTACAAATCCGATGAATGGTTCAGGAGTTATGACCGATTATTCGCGTAAAACAAGATCGATTTGTTGTCACGCCTACAGGGTAAACCGCTTCATGGAATGAGTTGAAAATTGCTATGTAGATGGAGTAACCATCGTAGGAGTGCCTTTTGGTGGTTTGAAAGGAATCGAGATAAAGACCATGGAGATATGATACAAAACCCAACCTGTGTCACAATTACGCGATCGATTTTTATGAATAATAAAGTATTAGTTTTCACGCCTACTAGGCAAACCGCTTAGAGCAATGAGCTGAAAATCGGTGTATAGCTGGAATAATCTTCATAGAAAGTCCTTGCAGTAGTACAGAAGAATCGGATTACAAACCACTGAGTTATGATTCGAAAGCCAACTCCGTGTAGCAAATGCGAGATCGAGATACTCTAATAGAACAGTCACCCTAATAGAGCATTCGGCTAATTTATTTACTCCATTATAGAATTTTATTACATCACAAGTTATTCTGTAGGGAGTTCAGTTGCAAACAGTTAATCTTATAGACAGTTCAGCAAGAAGACAGTCACCATGTGGAGAGTTAAGCAAATATACCACTATAGAGATTCAGAACATTACAAGTCACACTGAAGAAAGTTCAGCTATAAACAAGTCATGCACTGTGTAGAGAATTCAGCTACAATTAAGTCACTCTCTAGAGAATTCAGTTACACAGAATTCTGCTACACACAAGTCACTGTGGAGAGAGTTCAGCTACAAACAAATTACCCTTTAGAGTGATCAGCTACAAACAAAACACTTTGCAGGGTGTTCAACTGCAACAAATCAATTACCTTTAGAGCGATCAGCAATGAACAAATCAACACAAATCTACCTGTAGAGAGATCAGCTAGAAACAAACCACCCTGAAGAGAGTTCAGCTACAAAAAATCACCCTGTAGAGACATCAGCTAGAAACTAGACACAATGTAAGGAGTTCAGCTACAAGCAATCACCCTGTAGAGAGTTCAGCTAAAACAAATCAACCTGCAGAGAGATCAGCTACAAACAAATCACCTTATAGAGAGTTCAGCTACAAACAGATTACCTGTAGAGAGATCGGCTACAAACAAATCAACCTGCAGAGAGATCAGCTATATACACACAAATCAACTTGTAGAGAGATCAGCTACAAACAAATCACCCTGTAGAGAGATCAGCTAGAAACTACACACAATGTAAGGAGTTCAGCTACAAACAAATCACCCTGTAGAGAGATCAGCTACAAACTAGACACAAAGTAAGGAGTTCAGCTACAAGCAAATTACCCTGTAGAGAGTTCATCTACAAACAAATCAACCTGTAGAGCAATCAGCTAGAAACAAATTACCCTGAAGAGAGGTCAGCTACAAAAAATCACCCTGTAGAGAGATCAGCTAGAAACAAATCACCCTGAAGAGAGATCAGCTACAAAAAAATCACCCTGTAGAGAGATCAGCTACAAACAAATTGCCCTGTAGAGAGATCGGCTACAAACAAATCAACCTGCAGAGAGATCAGCTACACACAAATCAACTTGTAGAGAGTTCAGCTACAAACAAATCAACCTGTAGAGCAATCAGCTAGAAACAAATTACCCTGAAGAGAGTTCATCTACAAAAAATCACCCTGTAGAGAGATCAGCTAGAAACAAATCACCCTGAAGAGAGGTCAGCTACAAAAAAATCACCCTGTAGAGAGATCAGCTACAAACAAATTGCCCTGTAGAGAGATCGGCTACAAACAAATCAGCCTGTAGAGAGTTCAGCTAAAACAAATCAACCTGCAGAGAGATCAACTACAAACAAATCACCTTATAGAGAGTTCAGCTACAAACAGATTACCTGTAGAGAGATCGGCTACAAACAAATCAACCTGCAGAGAGATCAGCTATATACACACAAATCAACTTGTAGAGAGATCAGCTACAAACAAATCACCCTGTAGAGAGATCAGCTAGAAACTACACACAATGTAAGGAGTTCAGCTACAAACAAATCACCCTGTAGAGAGATCAGCTACAAACTAGACACAAAGTAAGGAGTTCAGCTACAAGCAAATTACCCTGTAGAGAGTTCATCTACAAACAAATCAACCTGTAGAGCAATCAGCTAGAAACAAATTACCCTGAAGAGAGGTCAGCTACAAAAAATCACCCTGTAGAGAGATCAGCTAGAAACAAATCACCCTGAAGAGAGGTCAGCTACAAAAAAATCACCCTGTAGAGAGATCAGCTACAAACAAATTGCCCTGTAGAGAGATCGGCTACAAACAAATCAACCTGCAGAGAGATCAGCTACACACAAATCAACTTGTAGAGAGTTCAGCTACAAACAAATCAACCTGTAGAGCAATCAGCTAGAAACAAATTACCCTGAAGAGAGTTCATCTACAAAAAATCACCCTGTAGAGAGATCAGCTAGAAACAAATCACCCTGAAGAGAGGTCAGCTACAAAAAAATCACCCTGTAGAGAGATCAGCTACAAACAAATTGCCCTGTAGAGAGATCGGCTACAAACAAATCAGCCTGTAGAGAGTTCAGCTAAAACAAATCAACCTGCAGAGAGATCAACTACAAACAAATCACCTTATAGAGAGTTCAGCTACAAACAAATTACCCTATAGAGAGATCGGCTACAAACAAATCAACCTGCAGAGAGATCAGCTACACACAAATCAACTTGTAGAGAGATCAATTACAAACAAATCACCCTGTAGAGAGATCAGCTAGAAACTACACACAATGTAAGGAGTTCAGCTACAAATAAATCACCTTATAGAGAGTTCAGCTACAAGCAAATCACTCTGTAGAGAGATCAGCTAGAAACTGGACACAATGTAAGGAGTTCAGCTACAAGCAAATCGCCCTTTAGTGAGTTCAGCTACAAACAAATCAACCTGCAGTGAGATCACCTACAAAAAAGCACCTTGTACAGAGTTCAGCTACAAACAAATTACCCTGTAGAGAGATCGGCTACAAACAAATCAACCAGTAGAAAGATCAGCTACACACAAATCAACTTGTAGAGAGATCAGCTACAAACAAATCACCCTGTAGAGAGATCAGCTAGAAACTAGTCACAATGTAAGGAGTTCAGCTACAAGTAAATCACCCTGTAGAGAGTTCAGCTAAAACAAATCAACCTGCAGAGAGATCAGCTACAAATAAATCACTTTATAGACAGTTCAGCTACAAACAAATTACCTTGTAGAGAGATCGGCTGCAAATTAATCAACCTGCAGAGAGATCAGCTACACACAAATCAACTTGTAGAGAGATCAGCTACAAACAAATCACCCTGTAGAGAGATCAGCTAGAAACTAGATACAATGCAAGGAGTTCAGCTACAAGCAAAATCATCCTTTAGTGAGTTCAGCTACAAACAAATCAACCTGCAGTGAGATCACCCACAAAAACGCACTTGTACAGAGTTCAGTTACAAACAAATCACCCTGTAGAGAGATCAGGTAGAAAAATTCACCTTGTAGAGAGTTCATTTACAAAGAAACCATCATATAGAGAGTTCAGCTACAAAGAAATTACCCCGTAGAGAGTTCAGCTAGAAGAAGTCACCTTGTAAAGAGTTTAGCTACAAAGAAACCATCATGTACAGAGTTCAGCTACAAAGAAACCACCTGTACAGAATTCAACTACAAACAAATCACCTTGTATAGAGATCAGCTAGAAGAAGTTACCTTGTAGATAGTTCAGCTACAACAATTCACCCTGTAGAAAGATCATGCTAGAAGAAGTCACCTTGTAGAGTGTTCAGTTACAAAGAAACCATCATGTAGAGAGTTCAGCTGCAAACAAATCACTCTGTAGAGAGTTCAGCTACAAAGAATCTGCCATGTAGAGAGTTCAGCCTCATACAAACCACCTAGTAGAGAATTCAACTACAACAAATCACCCTGTAGAGAAGAAGTTACCTTGTAGAGAGTTCAGCTACAAAGAAACCACCATGTAGAGAGTTTAGCTGCAAACAATTCACCTGTAGAGAGTTCAGCTAGAAACAAATCACCCCGTAGAGAGATCAACTGGACGAAGTCACCTTGTAGAGAGTTCAGCTACAAAGAAACAATCATGTAGAGAGTTCAGCTGCAAACAAATCACCCTGCAGAGAGTTCAGCTACAAAAAAATCACCCTGTAGAGAGTTCAGCTAGACGAAGTCACCTTATAGAGAGTTCAGCTACAAAGAAACCATCATGTAGAGAGTTCGGCTATAAAGACACCACCATGTAGAGAGTTTAGCTGCAAACAAATCACCTGTTACAGAGAGTTCAGCTACAAAGAAACCATCCTGTATATAGTTCAGCTACATTTCAAGTCACCCAGTAGAGAGATCAGCTGCAAAAAACATCCTGTGGGGAATAATGAGCATGTAATAAATATATGTATATAATTTGTATAATTACTAATAAAATCAAAAATAATTGAAGTACTAAAATTCTTCTTTAAGTTCTTTTCTTCTTCCTGTAGTAAAGAAAAAAACACATGGGTTAAAAAAGCCCCAAAGCCAGCCATAGGCCGGCTTTGCAGTATACAAATACAAAAAGAAGTGATATCTAATCAAAAACAGCCAAGCTGTAAAAAAAGGTGCGGCCCCCAAAAAGGCCATGGTGAAAAAAGATGTAAAATCCAAGGTGGCGGCCAAGAAATGGCTGTGATGGTAGGTTAATGGTTACATTTTAATAACGGCAATTCAGGTGAATTTTGTGCCGCTTGGTCTTGGCACCAAATTCACCTGAATTGTTGTTATTAAAATGTAACCATTAACCTACCATCACAGCCATTTCTTGGCCGCCACCTTGGATTTCACATCTTTTTTCACCATGGCCTTTTTGGGGGCCGCACCTTTTTTTACAGCTTGGCTGTTTTTGATTAGATATAACTGTAACACATTTCATCGCAGTGGTAGAAATGAGTATTAAGTAATATATTACTTTTTAAAAGTAGCAGCCCAACACTGAAAATTAGCTATGCAGTCTCTGTGATTTCTGCATACAAATCACTAACTGCTGAATTTGCTCTGAATGCTACTTCTCTTCCCCATGCAGGCATCATTTTCTTTCATGTGCACACCGTAAGAATTGCTTCTTTGAATGTTGTCTTTCCATCATCTGTTGCTCTACATATACTTCCTACCATCAATTATAATAGAATTTTTTGGGAGAGTGGCTCTAGGAATGCGTACATTATGTCGGAATAATTTATGGAATAATAGGTGGTAAAAAGAATCAGGAATAATTCCAGAATAATAGAGTGATCTTCCAGAATAATTAATTAGAATTCACACATTTTTCCTGTAGTATCACAGAAAAATTTGTAAAGGAACATGCACAATCATTGCTAGCACAAAATTGGGCAAAAAGATCGAGATACTCTAATAGAGCAGTCACTTACCCTAATAAAGCAGTCAGACAAGTTTAGTTGTGACTGCTCTATTAGAGTATCTCGATGTTTGGGTATAGTTTTTATGCTTGCAAGTGATTATATTTTCAGCTGCAGAAGAATATTCATTTGACTTTTACAATTCCAGGAATTACTCCAGGAATATTTGGGAATACTTTTGGGAATAATAGGTGAATAAAAAAAGAATTGCCAGAAAGAATAATAGGTAATTTTAAAAGCATAATGTACTCATGCTGTGCATTCCTGACCACAGAATAGGCACTCTTGTATAAAATTGAGACTGTGGTGTCCCTGCAGTTTTTTAGGACTTGGAAAAACATCACATGTCTCTATCTTGTGCTTCCTTAAGTATCACTCAATGTGATGTTTTGAGCAATACCCATAAGTACTAATACAATTTTTTATGGCATATGAAATGCAATTCATCATGTGGAAGTTTTCACTGAGGCCATCACCTCAGCATGGAAACTCTGGATCCTAGTAGATTGGATAAGTTTTGGTTACTTTCCCTAAGACACTCCAACAGCTACCTGTATACCACACAACTTAGTTAAAGACCATAGAAGAATGGATCACTAACCTTCCACTTCTTGAAGCTCCATCATGCAATTACACACAATCTGCATGTATATGCATGTATGTGCATTTGTGCATGCATGTATTATGTATCACACAATGTGCATGCATATGCAGGCATATTATGCATAGCTACAGACATGCACAAACAGGCATTGATGATCTCATTAATCACCTAATAAGGAAAACCTGAAACTGATTCATTATTTTAGGAGCTAGTAGGTCCTATTCTATCTATTTATAGTTGTGCTGTAAAAGACTTGATGTGGTATAGTGTGCTGTAAAAGACTTGATGTGGATGGCTTGCTCTATAGCTATGAAAAAATTGGTAGGGACATGATTGATTCTATTATTTTACTAGTTTAAAAATAATTTAAAAAAATTAAAACATGGGAATAGAGATCGCTGAAAAAAGTGAAGAAACAAGAGTCAAACAAGCCAGCATGTTAAGCACACAGAGATTTCTATTTGGACTCAATGGATATGGTAGAAACTAAGGAAAAACATTAGTTTCTTCATAAATTAGGGGCAGATACGTACTGAAAATGCTTCTGTGTAAATGTTTATTTAAGTCCAAATAGAGATCTCTAACATGCTGGCTTGCAACCCTTGTTTCTTCACTTTTTTCAGCTATCTCTTTTCCCATGTTTTAAGTTTTAAAACTATTTTTACACTAGTTTGTTTACATTTTATAAATATGGATAACTAACACGATAATAATTAGAGGTGCTGGTGATGCTTGATATTACTCACTATCAAGTCAGTCATCGTGTGTATACAGATAATACTAATACTATCAGTAGTTAATACTATCAGTGTTATCAAACACCAATGTATTGTTTCCTTACTATTGAATGTACGTACACTTTGTACTACACAGCCTTGGTATATCCAGCTATGGGCAACGTATAGCATACTGTGGGTAACAGTAGTATGGCTTCAATTAGGTGATCACAATAATCATAGATAATATATACCTCCGGTGTCTGGAGGTATATTATATTATCTATGCAATAATCCCAGTGGTACACATCATTGCTGCTCTTAATGTACTGTGGTTAATAAAATGTAGGTGGTGATAAGGTTTCCAAATGAACATGTTAATATGAATAAATTGGATACTTATCAACACATTAACATGTTGGTTACCCTTACAGAGATTAAGTCAGAAGATCAATGGTAAAGTGAACCTAAAAGAAGCAAATTTGCTTGAAAGTGGATGTTAACATTGTAATTATGCATTTAAATGGACATGAAGAAAGATATAGGAAGGAAAATTATGTAGTTTTTATCCCCAAAAAGTATTCACATTTTGCTCTAGCCCTGTGAGAAAAGAAAAATAATTATACAACCAAGTACTAAGAATAATACGAAATGTGGTTAAAATTATGTCATAAATAATAATGAATGAATTAAATAAATAAATAAATAATGTTTGGTAAACTACAAGGCCTATGAACTTGCACTAACCGGGGCTCAACTCGCCGGTGAACAAAGGCACAAATGTATAATAATTACGCCTGCTCGTGCTGATGACTTGAATGAACATGTAATTCTATATAACACAAAGCACCACACCCATAATTCCAAAAGCCGGGAGAAGATTAGCGACCACGAGCGACCATCCACAGGTCTACTACTAACTTTTCTACTGATCATTTGTGCCCAGATCTTTATTCAGACAAGTGCCAAGTGCCACTGTAAGCCATCCCAAGTCACCATGCCAGCTGCCTATACATGCGTCACATTCAGGTGGATTATTAACAGAGGTAGACTATATGTTTTCATGTTGTAATACTATTTGCATTGTTTGTTTGCAATGCATTTGTACTACCCAGTAACAATAAATAATTTTATCTCCTGTTGCTGTGAAGTGTCAATGCGGTACTATTGTAGCTACCATTCAGTGTCTGCACACCAATGATGATGTGCCATATCCATGAGTATTCCTTTGAAGGCACTGCCACCTTTCACAGCTATATGCTACACATTTTATTTCATTTTGCAGTGTATCCAAGACACCATCTGACAATTTTTTGACATATGGGCCGATCTCATACTTAAAAATGTAACTGAGCGGATGAGTCAGATAACGGTTGTGTGCGACACATGGTGGAAATACTTGGCTTCGTTTGTCCCAGATATCACTGTGGTCTGCCCTTGGTAACTCCAGCCATGTCTTAATCCATCACCATGATCCATCCTCATTTAAACAACTGGTATCACACGAGGAGGACACAAATTGTGTACAGATACATAAATTAATATCCTAGACTTAATTAAGTATGAATTCACTGGTAGCAGTGAAACAGTTGTAATTGCAATTTCATTGGCTAGAATTTATGTTAGCAATTAGTGTTGACACGTGTTTAGTACATAGTGACAAATTACGTACATAGCAACGCGAATGCACAGCATGCATATATGCAGCGAGTATGGTATTGACTGGGAATAGCATGGGTATAGCAGTGAAATTTGGGATAAATACCGTGAGTGTTGTATTGGAAATGGTAAATTTCACGAGGCGAAGCTGAGTAAAATTTATCCCCATTTCCAATACAACACTCGTGGTATTTATCCCAAATTTCACTGCTACCCATGCTATTACTAGTACTAATCCCTACTCAAATGTAAATTTACTTTATACAATGCTATGACTGATGAATCCACACATGCCACATCAAAGGAAAGAATATTATCAGACATAATTTAAACTATCAAGTGAAGTGACCATTCCCCTTTGTTTTTTGTTCCACTTGCTACACAGTGTTATAAATGAAAAGCAGTGTGAGAAGAACTTCTGCAATAAATCAAGTAAATACAGAAATTATACTGTACCGGTGAGCATGCACCCCTATTATCAATTATCTATAATAACCGAAAGACATGGTAGCCATTCTGCTTCATTTCCAGGTATGATATATTTTGTTATAATTAAAAGTAGAGAACAGTACCAGAAGCACCTCTGCAATTAATCCATTGAGTACAGAAATTTACTGTTAATTGTTGCACTGAAGTATTGCAAATCAACATCCATGCAGAGGTAGTGGAGAAAGGATAGGACACAAAGGAGTAATTTCCCATATCATGATGCATGTATAATGTGACTTCTGCTGTTGGAAAAAGACATGTATTCAGCCAAAACATTTAATAGATCAAACCTGTAGCTTTAACCATAGTTGAGCTATACTTTGCTGGAGGCATCAGTCTGGCAGGAGTTAGACAGTTAATAGAACATTTTGTAAATTTTCATAGCAATACGTTGAAAGAGTTTGGGTTACCCTGTAGGAATTTTTTTTGGGTTTGATTGTACCTCATCCCTACTTAGTGGCTGTGATAACATTTGGTAAGTTATAAATAGCAGTAAAGTTACAAACATCAGCACATGTAGACCAACGTTGAAATCGGGTCACTACTGCTGACCCGGATGACCCACTGACCCAAATAGCAATCCGGGTCAGACCCGGATTTGACTCGGATGTGACCCGGATTAATTAAAGCTGAGACGTGTTTCGGCTAGTCTCGAGCGAGCGAACGAGTCTACATTTTGAGTGTTCGATTCGTGTTGAGTAAATATTGCAACTTCAGCCTAGCTGTAGGTTGAAGACCAAAAAAAAAAGGTCTTCACCTACTGACAATAGCTACCCCTCACCATAGATACCCTCAATTTCGTGCTACATACTACACTTACTAACAAATGAGCGTGGCTGAGCGTATGTTGGTATTGCGATAAGTGGGCGTGGCTCATGAAAGAGCTACGCGATAGCGTTTATAAGTTTCCACGTCGTCAAACGAACAATTTCGTTTCTCACGTGATCCAATCTAGGTCAGACCCGGATAAATTGTAAACCGGGTCAGACCCGGATAAATTGTAAACCGGGTCAGACCCGGATGACCCGGAGAAAATGTGACCCGGATGACCCGACCCGGTTTCAACGCTGATGTAGACTCACAGCACATTCCTTTTAGTATGAATAGATGTATTGCACCAAGTTGTTAAGAAAAAAACGGAGCCAGGTTTTTTGGTGATATTTTGGCACAAAAACCCAAAACCGTTATGATCCCTACTACATGTAGTATTATAGTGTACTATAATGAATTTACACAGATCAATGAAAATGGAGTAATCAGTTTTGGCAGCCCTTTTAATGTTCATACTCCATCGTCATTACCACTGAATGGAACTGATGAGATAATTGCACCATACTGGGCTGATGTTGACACCAGACGAACTGGAAATATTTATTATCGTCAGACCACTGATCCTAGTCTTCTTTTCAAAGCAAACAGAGAAATAAGAGCAGCGTTTCCTATGTGTGGAGATGTTACAATCCAAAATTTACTAATTGCTACATGGCACAGAGTTGGCTATCACTTTACGAAGTCTGACAAAGTAAGATCATTAGTGTTTATCATAGGTGGTAGAAAGAGGGGTGGGGTAGCCCTTCTTATTCACTTTAGCCACATTTGTCACAAAGGATTGAAATAACTAACAGTCAACCACCCTATTAGTGCAGTCATATTTTAATTGTAAATGCATCAATGTACTTTTAATATTTGACACATGCAGTAAAATAGATAATGCTATATCATGGCTTCTATATCTCATATTTTTTGAGGGCATGCTCCTTCCCTCCAGAATGACATTCTGTACATGCATAGTTAATTTTTGCATTTAATTTATGTATATATATGACTATGTAATTTAATGGGTGTACAGGCCTCAACCCAAATCACATCACAATCACATTCATAATCATATATGCTTGAATACCATAGTAGACATTAGGTGTCCAATACTCTTTACCCCTGCCAAATTATATCCTACAAAATTAATGCTTAGCAGACATCTCAGTATTGAAAATGATAGTTTTGGTCAAAGCCTTGGAAATTATAACTAGACACAGTCAGCAAAATTTTTTCTCAGAGAGCATCTGGAGCTAGTAATCTGGTATAGATTTTGTTTAGTGTGCTTTATACCATGAGACCAAGTCTGCAAAATAGGACATGTGGGCACCTCATCACACAACAGGTCATATCTCACTGCTGAGATAATTTTGTATTCTGTAATTTGCATTACAGCCAATTAAAATGCTGAAAATTACATGGCTGTGTAATAATTGCTTAAAAATTATGAACTATTCATTAAGTTTGAAAAAGTAGGAAAAGTGTGCTTGCAAGGGATATAGGACATGGACTGGCACGATTCTCCACTGATCACCAGCTTAACTGATGGTGATTTTGAAGCAAACATAGTCGCATACATACACATTTGCAAAGCGGAAATGTAGTGTATTACACAGACTTGATACTCTCACTGTAGCTAACAATGGCGGCAAGATGCAAGCTAGCTAAGACTGGTCACAGATAATATACCTGGACTGATCTACAGTACATACTGTACACAAGGAAATTTAAACGTAAGAAAAATTTTACGAATTTGAAGAATTGGTTTGATTAGTCAATTTTTTCTTACATCCATATTTCCTTGTGTATGGTATGTAGATCAGTCCAGGTATATTATCTGCGACCAGTCTTAGCTAGCTGGTATCTCACTGCCGTTGTTAGCTGCAGTGAAAGTATCGAGTCCATGTAATACACTACATTTCCGCTTCACAAATGTATATATTTGTTTCGAAATCACCATCAGTCACTCTGGTGATCAGTGGAGAATTGTATCCTCAGTGCAAATGAAGAGCAAAGTCTACACCCTGTATCCCTTGTAAGCGCACCTAAATTTATTTTGGTTAGATACATTCTCCTCAACGATAAAATTCTGGTCCGGTCCGGTCTGTTCAATGTTTTAATGGACGCTGTGACAAATCACTGGTTTCATTAGTAGGGACCCGCCGATTATGCTCATAATTTTACCTATTATGCTATGCTGCACTGCTCAAAAATTCACCTATTATGCTTAAATTAATGGTCAATATTTACCTATTATGCTCGATTATGCTCAATGTTCATGCCTTAGTTCATATGCTTTGTTACTAGTTTAACACTGTATAGAAAGAAAAAAATGAGTGGCTGGAACACAAATAATAAATTCTTGCTGCATGCCTGCATGTAAGAGAAAAGATCGATATACTCTAATAGAACAGTCAGTTTGATGATTGTTCTATTAGAGTTACTGACTGCTCTATTAGAATATATCGATCTTATTTTGCAATTGTCATTTTTCCAGCAAGAATTTACGTACAAATATTTAACCTATTATGCTGGCATTATGCTCAATGCTTTTAGGTACCTATTATGCTCAAAATTATGCCAGCATAATCGGCGGGTCCCTATTCATTAGATGACATGTAGGAAGCCTTTTTCTGCAAATTAATACCTTCATTTAAGACTCAGTGTTTAAACTTTTGAGAATACAGATATACAGTATAAAGTACTGTAGTCTAGTTAGAATTACATGTTACGTGTGTGCTTGATTGCACAGTATGAGTGGTACACAATCATTTTCATTATCAATTCTTCTTTAGATCAACACATTCCAGTGTGTACTAGCTACTAGTAGAGTTCAATCATTTGCAATATTCCTATATGCTGATGGGGAGATACAATGGACTACTGGTGATAGATCTGGTGGAGATCGTGGATTTTATGGAACTGAAGCTCTAGCAGGAATTAATGCTGGTGATGGTATTAATTCTGACACCATTCCTGGATCACTAACTTCTAGTATCATTAATATTGCTCAAACAAGCAATGTAGGGATACCAGGAATATGGATGTTTAAAAGCAAGTTTCATATAGTACAATAGCACTTCATATCAGGGTACACTTTCTCACAAAAAAAGTATTGACCAAGAACCAGGCTCAATGCCTCACTATACTGTACCTTGGCAGTATCATGCACTATGATAGTAGTGTATAGTAGGGACCACAAAAGAGTTGGCGTGGCCCACAAAATAAAATCACCCAAAAAATAGCCTCAATTTTCTCAAACGATGATGAGGCAGTATTGGTTAGGTAAAACTAAGCCCAAATAATCTATTAGATCAACCCAAAATGTTTTCAACAAGTTGCTACGGTATTTTCTACTGAATGACTGACTGCCTGATGCCTTCAGGCAAGTATAACTCAATAATGGCTATGGCTACGGGCTTGATTTTTTCAGTGTTTGATGTCGCTTCGGCCTGAAAGGTGCCTTTGGCATACCGCAGTACATATAATGCATTCTTCATGGACTTACCATTGTCCTCCTTTGTGTCCCATTCATCTTTGCTGACAACGAAAAGTACATGATGGCTTCCTTTCATAATGGAAATCGTCTGTATTTTAATAGTGGCTGTTTTGATTGCAGAGGTGCTTTTCAAACAGTTCTTGATTCTTACTTCTGTGTAATGGGTTGAACATAGCCGACAATGAAGCGTAATGGGTGCTTCACTTTTCAGATGATAATTGATATAACTGGGGCGTACAGCTCCATTTCTTTCTTTCAGTATGCGTGGATTGTAGAGGTGCTTTTCAAACAGTTCTTGATTTGAAATGCTGTGTAACAGGTTGAACATAGCTGACAATGAAGTGTAATGGATACTTCACTCTTCAGACAATAATTGATATAGCTGGGGCAAGCGGTGCAAATTTAGATGCGGTATGCGTGGGTTCACCACAGTCATAATAGTATTTTCAAAAAAGTACACAGAAATTTGGAATTTTCAACTAGAGTAGGGACCATAGCACATCAAAAAAGTACTGAAACAAGCTGGAGTAGTGCACAATATTAAATCACAGTAAAACAATAAGAAGTATTATATCCCTACTGTGCTCAAGATGCCATAATGGAAATGCACAGTAGGAACATAACACTTCCTATTGTTTTACCGCGATTTAATTATATTGTGCACTACTACAGCTTGTTTCAGTACTTTTTATGGATGTGCTATTGTCTCTACTCTAGTTGAAAATTCCAAATTTCTCTGTGTACTTGTTTGTTAACTTGCACAGTAGGGATATAACACTTCTTATTGTTTTACTGTGATTTAATATCGTGCACTACTCCAGCTTGTTTCAGTACTTTTTATCGATGTGCTATGGTCCCTACTCTAGTTGAAAATTCCAAATTTTTCTGTGTACTTGTTGGTTAAATAGAATCATGCCGAAAGTGTCTTTAGAATGACCAAAGCTCCAATAAATTGCTACAGAATTATTATCAAGACACACGGTAGTGTGTCGTGTGGCCCAAGAAGCCGGCGCGCAACACCCGTGAGTATATTGACAGGAAGAAAGAAAACGCAATTTTCGCACCTCCGTAGCTCTGTGCTGCCTTGATGAAACAAGACGATTTTTGCTGTGGACACTCCCTCCAACTTCAGTACTCCACATTCCAACTTTGAGCGAAATCGCGTCAGGCGTTCCCGAGATATGCGACTTCAAAAATTGGCTTAGTTTCTTTGTTTTTTTTCTTCTTATTTTTCTTCCTCTTTTCGCACACTTACAAAAACTGCTATAAAACGCGAACGCCTTATCCGATTTCCTTGACATTTGGCACACAGAAGGGAAGTATAAAGGTGCATCTCGGTACCAACTTTGGCTGGAATACCAAAAACAGACAAAGAGTTATGAGCGATTATTCACGAAAAATAACATCAATATGTTGTCACGCCTACAGGGTAAACCGCGTATGGGAAGAAGCTGAAAATCGGTGGGTGAATAGGTTAACTATTGAACCTCAAACCTTTTGTGGTTTGAAAGAAATCGAGCTAAAAACCAGGAAGATACAACGAAAAAGCCAACAATGTGTAACAATTACGCAACCGAGATTAGCTAATAAAAAACGATTACTTGCCACGCCTACCAGATAAACCGCTTGGGGTAATGCTTTGAAATTCGCTGTACAGATGGAGTAATCATCTTAGAAAGGCTCTTCAATGGTGTAGAAGAATCATACTTAAAGCCACGGAGTTGTAACACGACATCCAACCTGGTGTAGCAAGTGCGAGATCGAGATACTCTAATAGAGCAGTCATCCTAATAGAGCAGTCACCCTGAGCAGAATTCAAGAGATCAGTTTGAAACAAGTAACCTGTATAGAGATCAGCTACAAACAAATCACCCTGTGGAGAGTTCAGCTACAAACAATTTACCCTGTAGAGAGATCAGCTAGAAGAAGTTACCTTGTAGGGAGTTCAACTACGGAAAAAGATAGTTCAGCAAGAAGAAATCACCTTGTAGAGTTCAGCTACAAAGAAACCACCATGTAGAGAGCTCAGCTACAAAAAAATCGCCCTGTAGAGAGATCAGCTAGAAGAAGTTACCTTGTAGAGAGTTCAGCTACAAAGAAACCACCATGTAGAGAATTCAGCTGCAAGCAAATCACCTGTAGAGAGTTCAGCTACAAACAAATCTCCCTGTAGAGAGATCAGCTAGAAGAAGTTTCCTTGTAGAGAGTTCAGCTACAAACAAATCATCCTGTAGAAAGATCAGCTAGAAGAAATCACCTTGTAGAGAGTTCAGCTTCAAAGAAACAATCATGTGAGAGTCAGCTACAAACAAATTGCCCAGTAGAGAGATCAGCTAGAAGAAGTCACCTTGTAGAGAGTTCAGCTACAAAGAAACCATTATGTAGAGAGTTCAGCTACAAACAAATCACCCTTTAGAAAGATCAGCTATAGAAGAAATAACCTTGTAGAGAGATCAGCTACAAAGAAACCATCATGTAGAGAGTTCAGCTACAAACAAATCGTCCTGTAGAGAGATCAGCTAGAAGAAGTTACCTTGTAGAGAGTTCAGCTACAAAGAAACCATCATGTAGAGAGTTCAGCTGCAAACAAATCACCTGTAAACAAATCACCTGTAGAGAGTTCAGCTACAAACAAATCTCCCTGTAGAGAGATCAGCTAGAAGAAATCACCTTGTAGGGAGTTCACTTACAAAGAAACCACCATGTAGAGAGTTCAGCTACAAAGAAACCACTATGTGGAGAGTTCAGCTACAAACAAATCGTCCTGTAGAGGGATCAGCTAGAAGAAGTTACCCTGTACAGAGTTCAGCTACAAAGAAACCATCATGTAGAGAGTTTAGCTACAAACAAATTACCTTGTAGAAAGATCAGCTAGAAAAAGTCACCTTGTAGAGAGATCGCTACTAACTAGTGACCCTGTAGAGACATCAGCTATACTTAGAAGAAGTTACCTTGTAGGGAGTTCAGCTACAAACAAATCATCCTGTAAAGAGATCAGCTAGAAGAAAGAAGTTACCTTGTAGATAGTTCAGTTACAAACAGTTCACCCTGTAGAGAGATCAGCTAGAAGGATTCACCTTGTAGAATGTTCAGTTGCAAAGAAACCATGTACTATGTAGAATTTAATATATGTATTATATATATATATATAATTTGTACATTTATTGATAAAATCAGAAATATTTAAAGTATTCATCTACTTCATCTTTTCTTATTCCTGTAGAAAAGAAAAAAAAGATTAGTTAAAAAAACCTCAAAGCCGGCCATAAGCCGGCTTTGGGGTATACAAATACAAAAAGAAGTGAAATCTAATCCAAAACAGCCAAGCTGTAAAAAAAGAGTGCGGCCCCCAAAAAGGCTATGGTGAAAAAAGATGTGAAATCCAAGGTGGTGGCCAAGAAATGGCTGTGATGGTAAGTTAATGGTAAAAATTTTAATAACGACAATTCAGGTGAATTTTGTGCCAAGACCAAGCGACACCAAAATTCACTTGAATTGTTGCTATTAAAATTTTTACCATTAACCTACCATCACAGCCATTTCTTGGCCGCCACCTTGGATTTCACATCTTTTTTCACCATAGCCTTTTTGGGGGCCACACTCTTTTTTTACAGCTTGGCTGTTTTGGATTAGATTATCATTTAACAGAATCTTCTACTGATACAGTACATGCCTGATGTCTTCAGATAAGGATAACTCAATAATGGCTAAGACTATGGGCTTGATTTAGATGCCACTTTAGGCCAAGAAGTGGCTTTAGGAATCCTGCAGAACTTTATGAAGCAGGACAATTTTTGCTATGGAAATGATTTCCAGTCATTTTTTATGTGTACGAATACAGTAATTTGTGACTAGGTCTACATCAAATATGCCAGCATAATAAAAGCATAATAGGATGGAGTGCTATGCCAGCATGATGCTAGCATATTAGGTGGATATTTCAAACTATGGAGCTTAATTCCATGAAAATAGAGTGATACTCCTTAATAATAGAACAGTCAGTGGAAACTAAACTGCAATAGAACACTCAAATGTACTGTACTATAGCTCCTTGGATAGATACTCTCTAATAGAACAGTCACGTTTAGTGAAATACTCTAATAGAGCATTCACTGATAAACATGTTCCAAGATAATTGTAAGAAATTTTGCTACTCTAGGAACATAATGCCAGTATAATGGGAACACTGAAGAGCATAATAGGCAAAAATTTTGGAAAACTCCTGAAAGCATTTTTGGCAAAATTTTGGGAATATTTGACTCAGGTATATTTTGTAATGTATGCATGTTAATTTTGTTTGCAATATAGCATGTGATGCAATGGATTGTGATTATCTGGACACAGTATGCACACGGAAATGTAAAAGACGGTATAGAAAAGTTAGAAAGTCCTGTAAAGAGATACTGAATGAAACATCTGATTGTTTGCAACCCTGTACTAAAGCAGTCAAGAAATTTTTGAAAGATGGGGTTGGAAATGCTATTTGGCATTGTAGAAATCCAACAACATTGCTGAAGAAACTGCGAATAGCTTATAATAAAAAGTGCTAACTAAAGCTGAATAACTGCTCAAATGTGCTGTAGCTACTGTAACTGCTAGATTGTTAAACAATTAAGGTAGTATGTTGTCATAGGCCATTAAAGACTCTTTTTATTTAATACATTTTGTGACATGCAGTTATGAAACAGTATCTACTGTTATGTACCTATTTGCATACGTAGCTACGTACATGTTATAATTTGTGTTTGAGATTTTTGATAAAATTCACCCACATGAAAAATTAAATACAGCAATTGGTCTATTCCTCATACCCTTACATACAGAAAAGTTTGTTAGGTATTAATTGATATGTGAATGAGTAGTGTCATATTGCTAAAGTGAACCCTTTGTGATGTAAATTATGCAATTTATTGCATTGAAGTTAACATGCATGCTGCAGATGTAGGAATATAAGAACTTGCATTATAATTGCTGTGATCTAAGCACACACTATGACCTTAGGGTGTGTGCGCTATGAACTAAGTGCACAGAAATGCTGAAATAGTTTCAAGCATTATGCAGTCTGCAAACTGGTTTAACAGGTTTGGGTCATGTGATGTACCGCATAGTCAAAAATTGAATGGCCTAGAAAAACAAAAGTTCCCACCCACCAGCCCACTATTTGGATATAGATTAGATATATGTACACATATTATGCATGACCATAATATGTATATTGTATGTTTATTATATGGGATAACTTTTGTTACTTATAATTAGGGACCCGCCGATTATGCTGGCATAATTATGAGCATAATAGGTGCCTGAAAGCATTGAGCATAATGCTAGTATAATAGGTAGAATATTTTTGTAACAGCACGAATTCTTGCTTATAAAAATAGCTATCACAGAAAGATCGATATACTCTAATAGAACAGTCAGTAACTCTAATAGAACAATCACATAGCTGACTGTTCTATTAGAGTATATTGATCTTTTCTGTGATATGCAAGTAAGTTTGTGCTTCAGCCACTATAATTTATCCATAAACTGGAAATTATTAGCAGAGCATGAGAACTGAGGCATAAATAATTGGGCATAATTTGAGCATATTAGGTAAGCATTGAGCATAAATTAAAGCATAATAGGTAAATTTTTGAGCAGTGCAGCATAGCATAATAGGTAAAATTATGAGCATAATCGGCGGGTCCCTACTTATAATATTATATGCATATAATTTACCATAAATCAGGAGAAAATTGCTGTCAAAAAATGTCGTTGCTGGCTGTATTGACGAAAATAAAAACAACTAATTATTTTAATTATACAAATAATTTGTGCATACTAATATTAATCCATCAAAAATTTTTTGTCAATTAATGCCAGTGATGAAAATTTGTTGCATCGAAATTTTAATAGATGAAAAATTTTACACCAAAATTTTCCTGGTTTAAGGTATAAATATTTTTTAGTGGTGACTGAGGATTGAGGGTGGGTGAATTAAATGCTAGTTATGTAGGTGTAAGCTTTATCCAATATCATGTGTCTGTCATCTTTGGTTGCTAGACATCAATTGCTGTGGGTTGACATGTCTTAGCAGTTCGCTATCGTCACTTGTTTTCCAGACAAAATACTAAGTTGCAAATGGTATCCTGTTTATGGAAGAGCTTATTGCCTGTTCTAAGATTTCCTCAGTTGCCCATTATTCATCCAAACTCATTCTCTCTATATTGTATGTTATCATGTCACACATAACCTCATTTGCTATTATGGTGTCATTTTGTTCATGTTGATTGTTGTGTATTGCTACACATGCTACTGGCTTTGTGGGAAAATGCTATGTAATTAGCATTATGGCAAAGTAGGCAATGATAGAGCTTGGTGCGGTGTAAGGGTGATGTATATAGCTAGGAAAAATGCTAGACTGTGTATATATGAGCACATATGTGTAATATAGTCCTCAATAAATGGTGGCAGTTGCCACTACTCCCAGGGGTGAGCCACAGCAACTAGCATGTTAAAAAGCTATTTCAGCCTTATACCGTAAATTTGTGACAGAATCTTATAGCCTTTCCAACTGCATGTACACGCACTGTACCAGACAACCTGTAATGTGATAGCACCACTTGCAGCTTAAAATTTGATCACATTTTAGGGATGCAGCAATTATGCTGGCATAATTTTGGGAATTATAGGTATGTGTGAGAATCATGAATTATGCTGAGACTTTGAAGTGATTTCAAAGCCTCAACAGTACAGTAGAAAATTCACAGTTCCGTAAAAATTGAGATACTCAAATAAAGCAGTCAAAATCTAATACATATAGGACAGTCAGTTGGTCTATTTATACTACGCTATTACAGCAGTCAGGCAGGATGATAATCACAAATGATATGAAATACTCTAATATTGCAGAGAAGACTTTTTGAAGGTGAAACACTAATCTAAAATACAAAAAATTATTGGCTGAAAATGATAGTTTTTGGGAATAATACATACTGTAGGCATTTCTCAAAATTATAATAGGTAATATTTTGAGCACTGCTGAGAAGTATAATATTAGCTCAACTTTATGAGCATAATACCCTCATTTATAGTCACACTGTACCACTAATATTCCAAATTGTTGCTTAGCGTAATGTAAATTAAGGTGGTTAAGTTAAAACATGAGGAGTTACAAACTTATATATATAAGATGATTATCAGCAGATTCAGTCACATATCTGCCTCTTATATCAAAGCTGTATCATGTACATCATATAGTAATGTGGGATGTTTACAATAATGTGTGAACTGTGTGATACAAACTACACACATATATGCATAAATACAAGACTGTGCAATATACAGTATTTGAATACAAAGTTAATGTTAATAGAGGGCTAATTTATTTACACTGTAATATGTATCTACCGTACATAAATGCACGTGTCACACTGTCAGCTTTATTGATATTGCTGGTTCTTAATTGTCTTATCTCCCTCATCCTGGGAAGTTCTCATTTTGTATAACATGATGTTGTTGTTGTTGTTGTTACTGTTGTTGAACTGGACAAAATTAGAAACATAAGCCGGGTTAGAATAACTACACCCAGGGTTAGAAACATCATATTGCTGACGAATCCTAGAGTAGGTAGAATTCATAACTTGCTATCTACAGTAAACTTTATACTGTAAGTTTAAGCTGGCTACTAATCATACATACTTACTTAGGTTGTACTTAACAATGCATGCTGAGTAATGGGGGTGAGGAAAGCAGTATACATGGGAATACAAAATATAGAATTGTGTGTTATTATTTTTGGCCTGGCTAAATCAATTCAAATGTATGTTTCTTACCTTTATTTAATTGTACTGTCAATTCTCTAATTGGACAAATGGGACAATACAAAGAATGTAAGTTTTACTACTAATTTTTTATTAGAAAATACTTCCAATTATTGCATTTTACAATGATACTGCACACGTATGTCAAGTCATTTTTATTATGCATTCATACAAAAACTATTCTTTTATTTTAACAGCATACGAATGGTCATCCTACCGTCATTACACATGATGAAGGGGGTTCCTTCACAACAGAGAAAACTTTCACGTTGGTTATGTGAACAAATCACATACCATATTTCTATAAATATAAGCTGCGAGAAATTTTCACGAGTTAAATTTTTGTGTTAAAATTTTTTCACCGGTGTCCTCAAGCGACGAAAATTTTTTAACAATGAATTATGTAGCTTTATTAATTCGTCTGTCCTTTTTGTATATAGGAGAAGCAGAATAACAAGCAGTGAAACTTAAGTGTGGCATCTCCATTCCATGGAGGCTGCACCCTGAGAGTTGTCTGCCGGCCACAGACTCAAGCCAAGTGGACTGGAGTGGAATTGCTGTAGCTAGAAGCTCATTCCATGCAATTCACATATTCGTATATATACATACTTCATTTAATGAGTCTTGTAGTAGCTGTCTATCATATGGCATGGCATCATTGCCAACGCAATCGCTGGCGGCGAAATCCCCAGGCGAGGACCCAGCGGCAGCTCTCTCCTGGGATGTGGGAGGCCATTCTTGTTTTATTAAAATACTACAGCAAAGACATACTCTTGAAACGCCAATGGCCAAGCTTCGATCCAGGTGGCCAGAAAGCAGTTAACCGAATTTATTCAACTTCTCTAATATTACGTTGGTAAAAAAATTTTGCATAATTAATTTTCGTCGGATGCTAGCTTCAGCAAAATATTTTTTTAACAGTTTATAAATATAGAAATACGGTAATTTATGCAAATCCACTATAAACACACTCACACACACATACACACATACATAATCATGTAGACATATTTTCACACTGCTGTATGCATACAAACCTGAATTTTCTGTAGCAGTAAATGCTTACACTAACAATTACCAGTAAAGTAGCAAATAATGTTGCCCCTGCAACAATTATACCAACTAGTGCACCAACACTGAGACCACCACCACCACCACCATCATTATCATCACTATCACCAGAACTTTGTGACACTGCAGCAAATCATGATAATAGTGATGAACTAATTGTACCTGTGCAACTAAAACTAATAGAGTACAGATCCATTGATAAAAGAACTATATAAATGATGGCAGTTTTGTGACAAAATCCCTATTATTGGCTTGTTACCACGTACACTGTCTGCTTAATACCAACCACATAGCTGCTACCATCATCTCATACCTGGTTTCACTACTTTTTGTCATTGTTGTATATAATTGCACTAGTTTATTATAGCATAGCAGCAATATACACATGTGGCTTTACTAGAGTATCTAGGGATGTGCTGATTTTGCTGGCAAAATTTTTGGAACAATATGTTGGTAAAAGCAAAGAGAAAACTGCTGGAAAAATAAGTAGAAAAATGGGCACCAAGGAATGGCACTTTAGCACATTTTGTATGAAAAAGATTAAGATAATCTAATAGAACAGCCACGCATAGTATTAAGACAACATATGCTCATAGAAATGGCGACTTGAGATCGAGATACTCTAATAGAGCGAGCAGTCACACGTGTTTATGAGCTTGAGATACTGCAATTAATTTTTATTATGCTGAGCAAAATAGAAAAATTTCTAGCAAAATATTGAGCAAAATAGGTAAGAATAAAAAAGAATTGAAAAATAGGCAAAAAGAAAAGCTAAATAGGCTCATCCCTAGAGTATCTCAATCTTGTTGCTGAGCTACACAATACATTAAGAGGCATGGTTCAATGTTCTGATTATTTCAGGACATTAGGCTTTAGTCAAATATGCTCAAAAGTTTGCCCAAAATGCTTTCAGGAATTTTGCAAACTTTCATCTATTATACTCTTCAGTATGCTTACTTTATGCTCCTATGTAGGTTAGCAAAATTTCTTACAATTATCTTGGAGCATTTTAATCAGAGAATGCTCTATTAGAGTATTTCAGTGACTGTTCTATTAGAGGGTATCAATCTAAGGAGCTATGTACAATGCATTTGAGTGCTGTATTGGTAGTTTGCAGTTTCCACTGACTGCTTTATTAGGGAGTGTCGATTTATTTTCATAGAATTAAGCTCCATAGCTTGAAGTATCCACCTAATATGCTAGCATAGCACTCTAGCCTATTACGCATTTTTTATTATGCTGGCATGACGCAGGCCTTCAGGACATGGTCCCATGCAATTGTTTAATGAGTGCAGCTACACATACATACATGTACAATATCTACTTCCTCTTGCAGTAGCTTAAGTAATTCAAATAGTTTAGTGATATCTAATTATAAGTACTCTTTTCTATGGAAATTCTGATATGGAAAATTAATGTCTTAGTATGGTTTTCTCACATGAAAAAGATGACCATATAGTTGAAGATAGAAGGAAAGGAAAAGTACAAAAGGCAGACAATTGGTGGAACCAGAAAAGCACATGAACCTGTGAGTTTGTTATTGTGGAGTGAAATTGTTACCTGGCGCTGCTTTGTGTGACCTCTAGCCTTGTGGCTGTGGTCAGGAAAGCAAGCAGTAGACCAAAAACTGGGTTTGACAATTTAAAAATTCTATATCTGGAATTCTCCATGTGTTCTCTTGCTTTTAACACTTTCATGTTAGACTATTCTCCACAAAGTATGTATAATATTTCTACAGTCATGTTTAACTACCACTATGGTGGGTTCCATTCATTTTAGAGAGAATCCTACTAAATAGTTCTACCATACATACTGTTTTTAAATAACAGATAACAGAAATTCACTTACATACCTTCAACAATTTCACTGTTTACAACAGTATTTGTTTCACCAGTAGTCACGCCAACTTCCACAGAGTATTTGGTACTTCTGTCCAAATTGTTAAAAACAACAAAGTTGTTAGTAGTTGTTACTGTAATAGAATTAGATTGACGTTTTCGACGATTTTCAATAGCTGGAAGAAGCATCACTTTATATCGAGGGAACCCTTGAGCTTCAAAAAGACTTAAAGGCATCCAGGTCACATTAATTGAAGTAGCAGTTATATAGTTGACTTTGACATTCTCTGGGGCTTTAGTTGGTGCTAGTTCTTCACTGAAGAATACAACATATTCGCCCAATACTCCCATGCCAACACTGGTGAATGCTACCACTCTCACGTGATAAGGAGTACCTGGGTCTGCATTGAAGAGATAGTAATGATACACACAATACAGAAGTGTGTGTAAAGAATAATTAGTTCCTTCATCACTATAAAGCTTGACAGAGAATCATGATGTACAAACACATGACACTGTAGCCACACATGTACCTTCAAAAGCACTTTAATCAACCACAACCACTACAATTATGCTGTAATCATTGTATAGCTAATATAGAAAGGTGTATGGATGTAATGTGACTTGAATTTTGGAAGCCATTAGTACTAGTAATAGCATGGGTAGCAGTGAAATTTGGGATAAATACCATGAGTGTTGTATTGGAAATTTACCATTCCAATACAACAAGAGCGGTATTTATCCCATATTTCACTGCTATACCCATGCTATTCCCAGTTAATACCATACTCGCTGCATATATGCATGCTGTGCATTAGCATTGCCATGTACACAATTTGTCACTATGTACTAAACATGCGTAAAAACTAATTGGCACTACATTGTTAACATATTAAATTCTAGCTAATGAAATTGCAATTACAACTTTTTCACTGCTATATACCAGTGAAATACGGGATAAATTTCACTGCTACTATTGAGGCTTTTGTATGGGCAGTGAAACAGGTATGGTATTATTGATGTAATAACACAATAATTATTAATTATGAGGACGTCATGAGAACATCACTTAGCTCTACAGTCATAACAAATGAACTGTGGGTTTAGAGGAAAGTTTGAGGTTGAGTATGTTGTTATTGCCTTTACAATGATAAACAAAGTGAACCAGCTGCAGTGTGTATCCACCATGATGCAATAGACGAACTGCTGTATAATAGTATACACAGTGTACCTCTACTATGGCACATATAAACAGATGAACATTTGAATGTTTACACATATACACTGCATATAATTATATAGATGCATATATGTCATCATGCTAATAACTCACTTAACTGTGCTATGGTGTAGTTTCTCATGCTGCTATTCAGTTTACTACTCATACTGGTAGTGTCACTATTGTATACTGAATAAATCACTTGATATCCAACAATAATGCCATTGGGTTGTGAGGGAGTTTCCCATGTTATTAGTACTTCAGTGTTGACTGGTTGTGTAGTAATGAAGACCTTCACCACGCCTGGAACTGTTAAACAAATTGTATATAGTTACAGTACATAGCCTTACAGTAATATTGTAATAATGATCTGGTACATGCTAAATGTATGTCCTTTGAATGCAAATAAAATTAATTACAAGGAGGACAATATAATCATATCTCCATAATGTACACACACTGTCACATGCATCATTGAAACATCCCTCAGCTATAACAATGCACATTAATTAGCACTCACTATCATAATACAGTACCCAAAGTACTGTATAGAGGGAAATTTTGGCGAATAACAAGCTAAATTGCATTTGGCGAAATAAACTTTGGAAAATCCAAGCTCAGTGTTTAGCTATAAAGATACTAATCTGAGGTGCTATGAGTAATTGGTGGAATAAACTTTGGAAAATTTACCAAAGTTTTCCCCCACCAAAGTTTCCCTCTATATGGTATTTATCTAAGTTTAGCTGCATGTGTCGTATATGCTGTACCATAATAATCATACTGTATGCTACATCAAAGCCAAAGTTTACCTGCTTCAGCAGTTCTGCCAGTCACTTGATTACTGTTCCCACTTGTTCCTCCTCCATTAGTAGCAGTGATGGTCACTGTGACTAACTGATATGAAGCCAGTCCAGTAATATCATAAAATTGTGTCTAGAAATATACATTCATGTATGTAGTTCATACATATGTAGAGATATACAGAATATGCCAGACTAATTAAAATTTAATTGCAACATACAGAAAAGTCTATGAGGTGTATACCTACATGTATCAATGAAATGCTCTAATAGAACATTCATTCACTTGTCCTAATAGTACAGTCAACAAAGTGCCACGTGACTGGTCTATTTGTGTATCTCTCCCTCTTGTATTAAAGAGTTATGTTGTGGGTAACGGCATTGCTGTATCTCCATAATCATTTAAAAAGGAATAATTATGTAAGAGAAATTATTGGCAGATAGAACCCAGAGATTTAAAGGAAATATTATATTCTGCATGGGGTATATTAATAGCACAGTAAAAGTTCATTTACATTTTCTTTATAAGAAACTGTGGCTTCTTTAGTTTTACTACCAGTTGTATATGTGATAGTGTAACTTATCAATACTCCATTAGGTTGTGTTGGTGTTCTCCACATTACACGAACTGACTGACTATCAATTGTATTGACTGATAGTATCACTGGAGGGTTTGAAGCTGAAACATTTGACAATGCAAAGTTAATTCTATCTCAAATCATGATAAATTCTAACCTTGTTGATCAGTTGTTACTATGATAGGATCACTCTTAGGTCCAGCAGAGCCAGCAACAGCATGTATAGTACAAGTGTAGGTGGTGAATGGCTTCAAATCAGTAATCCTTCCTACTGTGGCAGTAGCAGAAATATTTGTCTGGAGCTAAGGAATGACATACGTGGGTCATTCAATACCAAACCAACAAACATATCCAAAACTATTCCAATTTCATGAAATTTGACACAAGCATGAACTGTATCAAGAAACTGCCTCACACTGAATTTATTTTGTTGGTCTTCTATAAGATATGACTATTCCATTAAATGTTGCTTTAGTCTACATTAATGTGATTCACGTAATTATTATGTCAAAATTTTCTTACTTGAATTAAGAAATACAAATGACAGTTTATGAGTCATAAAATAAATCAAACATGTCTAGCAAATAAATTTAATTAGCAACCAATAGAACAGACACTTACAGTAACACAAAATACAAGAAGAACTTCAGTTTGATATGAATCTAAGCTAGGAACTTTTACATTTAAAATACATATGCTCTTAACTACTGAGCCACTGCTGCCAGTTGTCCCAATATCCATGTACTATACTGTATATAATTTCTACCTTTTGTATAGTAAACAGAAGTTCTACTTTACCAGCTAGCCAATGGTATTTCAAAATGCCAAACATTTTCAGTAGCTAATACATGACTCTAGAAATCCACCCATGAACAGCAGACTGGACAAACAAGTGGCATAATTGTGATACAAAAGTGTAGTGTATTGGTGTGGCTGGCTGTTTAGCCAGCTGCGACTTTGTAAATATAAATGGAAGTAATGTCCTTTTTAAACAGCGAAGCAATGAAAACACTGTGGGGTGTGATGTTGAATTATGGAGGTAACCAAGAAACAGCTATCTAATGTCAAGCAATGTTAATAACGAGGGGTGCTGTCATAATGCTAACTGAATGTCCATTAGTGTATTTGTAGGTATAAGCAACCGCTTGTTTCACCCAACTATTTTTGCTATTTAGCTACTGTATTCCCAATAGTTTCACTACTTTTTTCTTTGATCCCTAATCCAAATTTAAATTCCTAATTTTTCTTCTACTTGCAATATTATAGCACTTACTACAGATTGATTTCTTTCTGAGCATGTAATAATGTAAGAAGTGATCATCACATCATTATCCAGAGCATCCCAACTAAATGTAATTGTAGCAGATGTTGTGGTTGAAACTCTAAAACTGTTTGGTGGTTCTGGTGGTGGTAATGCTGTGGATAATAAAAGATTTTATATGCATTGTTATGCTGTAGAGAACTATGAATACCAAGTAGCCCTTCGCACAATAAAAATTTGGTTAATTTCTGTAGTAAGCATGTTCCACAGCTATAAAATACTAATATCAAGACACACGGTAGTGTGTCGTGCGGCCCAAGAAGCCGGCGCGTAACACCCGTGAGTATATTGACAGGAAGAAAGAAAACGCAATTTTCGCACCTCCGTAGCTCTGTGCTTCCTTGATGAAACAAGACAATTTTTGCTGTGTACATGCCCCCCAACTGCAGCACTCCACATTCAAATTTGAGCGAAATCGCTTCTCGCGTTCCCGAGATATGCGACTTCAAACATTGGCTCAGTTTCTTCGTTTTTTTTCTTCTTCTTCCTCTTCTTCTTCTTCTTCTTCTTATTTCTCTTTTTCTTGTCGCACACTTACAAAAACTGTTATAAAACGCGAACGCCACATCCGATTACCTTGAAATTTGGCACTCAGAAGGGGGATATAAAAGCGCACCTCGGTACCAACTTTGGCTGGAATACGATAAACAGGCAAAGAGTTATGAGCGATTATTCACGAAAAATAACACCAATATGTTGTCACGCCTACAGGGTAAACCGCGTATGGGAAGAAGCTGAAAATAGGTGGGTGAATAGGTTAACTATTGAACCTCAAACCTTTTGTGGTTTGAAAGTAATCGAGCTAAAAAACAGGAAGATACCACGAAAAAACCAACAGTGTGTAACAATTACGCAATCGAGATTAGCTAATAAAAAAAGCGACTGCTTGCCACGCCTACCAGATAAACCGCTTGAGGTAATGCTTTGAAAATCGTTGTACAGATGGAGTAATCATCTTAGAAAGGCTCATCAATGGTGTAGAAGAATCAGACTTAAAGCCACGGAGTTATAACACGAAATCCAACTTGGTGCAGCAAGTGCGAGATCGAGATACTCTAATAGAGCAGTCATCCTAATAGAGCAGTCACCCTGAAGAGAATTCAAGAGATCAGCTAGAAACAAAGAACCTTTATAGAGATCAGCTACACACAAGTCACCCTGTAGAGAGATCAGCTAGAAGAAGTTACCTTGTGGGGAGTTCATGCAACTATGGAAAGAGATAGTTCAGCTAGAAGAAATCACCCTTAGAGTTCAGTTACAAAGAAACCAGCATGTAGAGAGTTCAGCTACAAACAAATCGCCCTGTAGAGAGATCAATAAAAGAAGTTACCTTGCAGAGAGTTCAGCTACAAAGAAACCATCATGTAGAGAGTTCAGCTACAAACAAATCTCCCTGTAGAGAGATCAGCTAGAAGAGATTACCTTGTAGAGAGTTCAGTTACAAAGAAACCACCATGTAGAGAATTCAGCTAAAAACTAGTTGCCCTGTAGAAACATCAGCTAGAAGAAGTTACCTTGTAGAGACTTCAGCTACAAAGAAACCATTTTGTAAAGAGCTCAGCTGCAAACAAATCACCTATACAGAATTCAGCTACAAACAAATCACCCTATAGAGAGATCAGCTAGAAGAAGTTATCTTGTAGATAGCTCAGCTACAAACAAATCACCCTGTAGAGAGATCAGCTAGAAGAAGTTACCTTGTAGAGAGTTCAACTACAAAGAAAAATTTCTTTTAGAGAGTTCAGCTTCAAACAAATCACCTGTACAGAGTTCAGCTACAAACAAATCTCCCTGTAGAGAGATCAGCTAGAAAAAGTTACCTTGTAGAGAGTTCAGCTACAAAGAAACTATTCTGTAAAGAGCTCAGCTGCAAACAAATCACCTTACAGAATTCAGCTACAAACAAATCACCCTGTAGAGAGATCAGCTAGAAGAAGTTACCTTGTAGATAGTTCAGCTACAAACAAATCTCCCTGTAGAAAGATCAGTTAGAAGAAGTTACCTTGTAGAGAGTTCAGCTACAAAGAGACCATTCTGTAAAGAGCTCAGCAGCAAACAAATCACATGTACAGAATTCAGCTACAAACAATCACCCTGTAGAGAGATCAGCTAGAAGAAGTTACCATGTAGGGAGTTCATGCAACTATGGAAAGAGATAGTTCAACTAGAAGAAATCACCTTGTAGAATTTAGCTACAAACAAATCGCCCTGTAGAGAGATCAATAGAAGAAGTTACCTTGCAGCGAGTTCAGCTACAAAGAAATCTCCCTGTAGAGAGATCAGCTAGAAGAAGTTACCTTGTAGAGAGTTCAGCTACAAACAAATCTCCCTGTAGAGAGATCAGCTAGAAGAAATTACCTTGCAGAGAGTTCAGCTACAAAGAAATCATCATGTAGAGAGTTCAGCTGCAAACAAATCACCTGTAGAGAGTTCAGCTACAAACAAATCTCCCTGTAGAGAGATCAGCTAGAAGAAGTTCCTTGTAGAGAGTTCAGCTTCAAACAAATCACCCTGTAGAAAGATCAGCTAGAAGAAGTCACCTTGTATAGAGAGTTCAGTTACAAAGAAACCACCATGTAGAGAGCTCAGCTACAAACTAGTGACCTTGTAGAGACATCAGCTAGAAGAAGTTACCTTGTAGAGAGTTCAGCTACAAAGAAACCATCCTGTAAAGAGCTCAGCAGCAAACAAATCACCTGTACAGAATTCAGCTACAAACAATCACACTGTAGAGAGATCAGCTAGAAGAAGTTACCATGTAGGGAGTTCATGCAACTATGGAAAGAGATAGTTTAGCTAGAAGAAATCACCTTGTAGAGTTCAGCTACAAAGAAACCACCATGTAGAGAGTTCAGCTACAAACAAATTGCCCTGTAGAGAGATCAATAGAAGAAGTTACCTTGCAGAGAGTTCAGCTACAAAGAAACCATCATGTAGAGAGTTCAGCTGCAAAAAAATCACCTGTAGAGAGTTCAGCTACAAACAAATCTCCCTGTAGAGAGATCAGCTAGAAGAAGTTTCCTTGTAGAGAGTTCAGCTACAAACAAATCAATTTGTAGAAAGATCAGCTAGAATAATTTCACTTTGTAGAGAGTTCAGTTGCAAAAAAACCACCATGTAGAGAGTTCAGCTACAAACTAGTGACCTAGTAGAGACATCAGCTAGAAGAAGTTACCTTGTAGAGAGTTCAGCTACAAAGAAACCATTCTGTAAAAAGCTCAGCTGCAAACAAATCACCCTGTAGAGAGATCAGCTAGAAGAAGTTATCTTGTACATAGTTCAGCTACAAACAAGTCACCCTGTAGAGAGATCAGCTACAAACTAGTGACCTTGTAGAGACATCAGCTAGAAGAAGTTACCTTGTAGAGAGTTCAGCTACAAAGAAACCATTCTGTAAAAAGCTCAGCTGCAAACAAATCACCCTGTAGAGAGATCAGCTAGAAGAAGTTATCTTGTACATAGTTCAGCTACAAACAAGTCACCCTGTAGAGAGATCAGCTACAAACTAGTGACCTTGTAGAGACATCAGCTAGAAAAGTTACCTTGTAGTGAGTTCAGCTACAAAGAAACCATCATTTAGAGAGTTCAACTTCAAACAAATCACCTGTAGAGAGTTCAGCTACAAACAAATCTCCCTGTAGAGAGATCAGCTAGAAGAAATCACTTGGTAGAAAGTTCAGTTACAAAGAAACCACCATGTAGATTGTTCAGCTACAAACTAGTGACTTTGTAGATCTAGAGACATCAGCTAGAAAAGTTACCTTGTAGAGAGTTCAGCTACAAAGAAACCATTCTGAAAAGAGTTCAGCTGCAAACAAACCACCTGTACAGAATTCAGCTACAAACAAATCAGAGATCAGCTAGAAGAAATTACCTTGTAGATAGTTCAGCTACAAACAAATCAGAGATCAGCTAGAAAAAATTACCTTGAAGATAGTTCAGCTACAAACAAATCACCCTGTAGAAAGATCAGTTAGAAGAAGTTACCTTGTAGATAGTTCAGCTACAAACAAGTCTTCCTGTAGAGAGATCAGCTATAGAAGAAATTACCTTGTAGAGAGTTCAGCTACAAAGAAACCACCATGTAGAGAGTTCAGCTGCAAAGAAATCACCCTGTAGAAAATTCAGCCACAAACAAATTGCCCTGTAAAAAGATTAGTTAGAAGAAGTTACCTTGTAGAGAGTTCAGCTACAAAGAAACCATTCTGTAAAGAGCCCAGCTGCAAACAAATCACCTGTACAGAATTCAGCTACAAACAATTCACCCTGTAGAGAGAGCATCTAGAAGAAGTCACCTTGTAGAGTATTCAGTTACAAAGAAACCACCATGGAGATTTCTGTAGTCAATACCACCATGGAGATTTCTGTATTCAATATAATTTGTACATTTACTGATAAAATATTTAAAGTACATCCACTTCATCTTTTCTTCTTCCTGTGGAAAAGAAAAAAGATAAGTTAGAAAAGTCCCAAAGCCGGCCATAGGCCGGCTTTGGGGTATGCAAATACAAAAGAAATGAAATCTAATCCAAAACAGCCAAGCTGTAAAAAAACAGTGCGGCCCTCAAAAATGCTATGGTGAAAAAAGATGTGAAATCCAAGGTGGCGGCCAAGAAATGGCTGTGATGGTAGGTTAATGGTAAAAATTTTAATAATGACAATTCGGGTGAATTTTGTGCCAATCAACCAAGCAGCACAAAAATTCACCTGAATTGTCGTTATTAAAATTTTTACCATTAACCTACCATCACAGCCATTTCTTGGCCGCCACCTTGGATTTCACATCTTTTTTCACCATAGCATTTTTGAGGGCCGCACTGTTTTTTTACAGCTTGGCTGTTTTGGATTAGATACAATTAGCTAATGTTTGTAATGTGGCCAGTTGCATTCTATAACTTATAGTACAGTGTATAAGGTCACAAACTGCTCTTGAAAATTACTCAACTTAGCATACATATTTGTCTAACACAGCTACACACAAATATTATAAATATTATGGATACACAAAAAAAATCTATTGGCTGTTTATTGAATTTACCAACTACTACTGTGCCAGTTTCTTTCCATACAAGTGCACTTTTATTACCTGTATATGAAAGGTTAGTGAAGATCTACTGGTACTTTAAATGATTACTAGCAACACGGTCATAATTTGGAGCATGGTGTGGTCAATAATGATTGATTACACTATGTATGCAGTATTCAAATTGTTCAACATTTAGAATTATTCATCAATATACAATAAAGCCACTTTCATTCTGAGCAGTATAGCAATACAGAATGTGGGACTAGGTAAATTTTCTTTAACTCTTTCAATACGACGTCAGTACTGTATATCGTCCTGTATACAACTATGTATATTAAGTACCTGAGTCAACTTTGAATATCCATACTCCTGGAATACCCACATTGCTAGTCTGTGCAATATTGATAATGCTTGGTGTTTGTGATCCAGGGATAGTAATAGAGTTAACACTGTCACCAGCATTGATTCCTGCGAGAGCTTCATTTCCACCTAATCCACTAGTCCCAGTAATATCACCAGTAGTCCATTGCATTCTCCCAAAAGCATATAGGAATATTACAAATGACTCAACTCCACTAGTGGCTAGTATACACTGGAATGTGTTGGTCTACAAGATATAGCATACATATGTTATAGGTCTACGAAACATTCAAATAATATAAAAATCTATGACTATAGTCACAAATATTGATAGAAAGTGTACCCATTGCACTAGTTCTGGTTAAGCATTTGGGGCAGACAGCTTAATAGCACAGATAATCTATCATACACTGTCTATGCTTTTCCCTTTGATCTGCTACACATCTCTACTTTTATTCTTTTTATTACTTTTCCAGCGTACTTATCAACTGTAAAATAATGCCTTGTAAAAAATTTAAAAAAAACTATTACCATATTCACTTGATTTGTGCTGCACCCTCAAATAGTATCGCACTTCAGAGGTGGATCCAGGAGCTGGCAAGGGAAGGTGCACAAATAGGCTAAGCTGTAAGTGGTTGGGGAGAGCCAGATTCTCTAGTTCAGTGCTGCATTTTGAAGCAGCAAATAATTACCTCTTAGTAGTGTCTCACTATTCATTTTTGCTATTCTGGCCTTTTCAGATGGTTGTGATGTCAGATGGTTGTGAAGCCTTAAAAGCTGTTTAAAAGGCTCTGAATATCTCCAGCAACAACAACGCGATAATTATTTTTAGAGCACACAAAGGTGATGGGTGAAAGCTAGTTTGACTTTGGTTCACTTTGGCTTAAGGTGAATTTGTAATAAAATGTACATATTTTCATGAGTTTCCTGGCCCAACATAAAGTTTAGTAGCTATTTTAATCAGAAGTATGGCTGGCTCCTCCACAAGGTGGGGGGGGTGCATTGGTCCTAAATGCCCCCATCCTTCCTGAAATGTCTTATAGAAATATAAGAATTTGAGGGAATGTTTGCCATGTTGTTTAGGAATGCATAACCAATTTGCTAAATTGTATATGCATGCAGTTTTCAAAGTAATGTGGCAACTAACATAACATACTCAACAATTGACTATCCATAAAACAATATGGAAATAAGGGGAAATACAGTATGTAATGTTATGACCAGTACGCAACGTCTTCACATAGTGCATAATACATGTAACATACACCGTAGGTATAGTCTCTGCAGTACGTACCTTGTCAGTATTTCTATCATAATAGCCAACTTCATCCCAGGTTACAATCAATAAGTGATTTATGATAACATTTTGAGACATAGGAAAAGCTGTTCTTATTTCACTGGTTGCTCTAACAAGGAGATTAGGATCAGTGGTCTGACGATAGTAAATATTTCCAGTTCCTCTGGTGTCAACATCAGCCCAGTATGGTGCAATGATCTTATCTGTTCCATTCAGTGGCAATGATAGAGGAGTGGACAAATTAAAAGTGCTGGTGAAACTAATAACTCCATTGTCACTAATCTGATAAAAATATAAACAAAATGATATGGATTTTCTTATTCATCTCAGATCACAGGCAAAAGTCAGTGGTATTATAGCCTTACAATGATAGTAGCCAACATAATGGTTTTGGCAGTACAAATTGTGAATGTTCAATTAAAGCATTTCAAGAACTGTCTGGCATGTTTTGATATATTAATGTGAGAGAGTGCATGTGCTAGACTTAAACACAGATTTCAGTCCAGTTCAGAATTCAGTCCATAGTATTTCCCCAATATTTGTTGCATTTAGGGCCAGCCACCTTGAAGCAGTTTGAGAGTTTGCAGTCTCAAGGATGAAAATGCCTTATAATAATTTTTTAGATCTTGCACCCTTTTATTATAGCGTTGCTCTTAAGCAAATCAATTTCATAAAGTAACTCACAAGAACCAAATTTTGTGTGGTCTCCAGCCTGCCAGAATGCCTTTCAATTGTCTCAAGAGTAAATCAGTGGAGTTTTCTTACCCTTATATAGTTTTAGATAAGGAAATGCACTATGCTACAGTGCTTTCCTGTCGATGACCAGAAAGCAGGAAGTGACAGCATTAATTGTATGGGTGATAGAGGATCTTTAAGTGATGGTGGCATAGATTTGCAGTCAAAGGATATGTTGGATATGCATAAACTATTGGGAGCGAGAAAACTCAACATCACCCCTGATGTAATCATTTTATCCTAGGCCTGAGCCTATTATGCTTTTGAAATTGCCTATTATGCTTTTGTCAATGAGCATTTCTTCAAAATTTCCCCTAAAATTTCTCCAATTATGCCCATTATTAGGGGTGCGGTATAATTATGCCATAATAATTTTCAGCATAATGCCAGAAATCATTATTTTAGCATTATGATAGCATTTTGAAAGAATTATTGAAGATTTCATGAATGAATGATCGATTTACTCTAATAGAACAGTCACCAGAATGAAATACTTTAATAGAACATTCACCTATAAATAATAAAGCAATCAATCCTATTTTTTGCACAGTACTCTATTAGAACAATGAAATGTCTTGTTTATGTGCAATAATCGACCATAGAATTTTAAATAAACAGTTAATTCTATGTTTCTATTTCAATTTAGTAGAATGATTTTAAGAATAATGCATAAGTTTTGGAGCATAATGCAAGCTCTTTCCAGGAAATTCTGATGCAAAGAATCATGAGCATAATTACCTCAACCCTACCCATTACGCTCCAAATATGCTCATATAAAATTGTGTCTTGACTGCTCTATTAGAGTATCTAATACATCTGTGAACGTTCTATTAGGATATTTCAACATGCAGTGACTGTTCTATTAGAGTATATTGATCTTAAACTAATGTTTTCTTCACAGCATAGCTGTAAATCAGATTTTTACCATGTTAGCACACTATCCCATTCTGCATCATGCAAAATATGCAGAGTTTCAGGTTCTCTGATAACCAATACATAAAAATTGTGTCTATTATGCTGGCGTTATGTTCAATGCTTTTTGGATACCTATTGTGCCCCAAATTGTACTGGCATAATTGGCAAAAGCCTATTTTAGCCATCCATATAATAATAATGTTATTATATATAATTACTAAAGATTGCAACTCAAGAAAATGCAGTCATGAAACAGAAGACATGATGGTATAGCAAAATTTTGTGTTTTTAAAGTCCCAACAAAACAGTTGAAACCTTATGCAATAATACAATGTGCAAGCATCATGACAACCACTGACCACTGATGTGGCATGTATGTAAATGTGAAGTGTCTTAAAATGTGAACTCATGATTTGCTTTTGTACCTTCTACATTGTAATGATCATTTAGATAATGGCATGTAGTTACATCTGAAAACAACTTTTGTTACCCACACAAAAAAATATTATTATATAAACAAGTTGGGTCTAATACTGTGTACTTATGTATAAGACTCAGTCACTTACATATGCTGTCCTAACTAATTCATCATAGAAATAGAAGTCTTCAGTTAATGTTACTGGTGGTGAATTATCATTAGAATACAGTGTTAACAAAGCAGTATCATTATTTCCTACTCCAAATGGATAAAACTAAAGTGAAAGATAAAAATAATTAATATCACAGTTGGTACTGTGGAGCATATTTATATACTTACAAGTGATCATTGATTTCAAATTTTATTCAGATTATTTAGCATGTGTGCAGTAAACATACAGTATTTAGAAATGATACACAACTTACATCTGATGTACATGTGTTAATTTCAGACTGGCAATCATCTGTAGCACCTACATACAAATAATAATATGTGAATGAGAATTTAATTTCTGAAAGGTACAAGTGTATCACATAATCCTTAAAGCCTATGAGTAAACTCCCTAGTATAGATATTGCACATATAACAAAGTGTATGCTAAGGAAAAAGTACAACCCATGAGATTGTAGCCATACATAAAATACATAATATCATTATTACTAGGGATGAGTTTATTAATTTTTTTCTTTCCAGCAATTCTTCAGTTTTCTTCTCTGATCTTGCTCAAAATACTGTGACCAAATTTGCGAAAGGGGACACATCCAATTTATTAACTTATTAAAATTTGATGATTCATAACTTTAGCTATTGACTTATGGTTTTAAGCACCAGTAACTTAATGAATGGAGAAAACTTCAGGGCTTTATGTCTTTTAGACACTATGAGTTGGATAAGTGTGGAAGATCCCTTTTTGCAAATTTGGTCTTGATCAGTGTACACTGTTACTAATACTACAGCTACAGTGGCTACAGTGTACGTTTTGAAATGCACAGCAGAATATCATACTAATACTAATTCCATCATTGTCCAAATACTGCTCTGTCTCAGTCCATCTTGAGACACTTGGTCTCAAGACAGACTAAAACAGGGCAGTGTTTGGATAATGGCAGTTAGTAAAGACTGGTATTGGTAGAAATTTTAGCTGCATTAATTTCAATTACAGTTGTATTACGGTATTTCAATTTTACCACAAGTGACTGTCTCTGGGAAAACCAGTCTTATTGCCATTTAAAAGTATCAAGAAATTCTGACTTTAAGTATTTAGAGTGCTGTAGCTCATCAATGGTTAAAGCTGCATCTATCAAAATTTTAAACCAAACCCTTACCTTCCAGAGAATCCACTGAACAAAGTAGCCAACAGCTAGGTTTCCTGCCATTTTAAATAGCTTTTAACTTGAGTTAACTTTATAGGTTAACTCCAATAGGAAAGGTGGATGAGGTGTGGGTGAGAGGTTGTTTATAAGTGAAAGAGGAAAGTATAGAAATGAATTGAGCCAAATTATTGGCCATTCAGTCTCAAAACACTGGTTGAAATGAAAGGAAATGTTGAGAATAATGACTACTGACCTTGTCATATTTATTGATAAGTTCACCCTTGTAGCAATAGGCTAGCCATGGCAGAAGATAAGTCATAAGAAGGCAAGTGATTGTCTCTATTGACACTATTATTTTACAGTTGGTGAAAGTGGGATGGAAGTTTCACACCTACAAGCATCACGAAGAGCTCACCACGTGCACTTTACTTGCATAGTTAGGAGATTGCTGAGGTACTAGACAGTGACTAAGTTCCTAATAAAAGATGCACTGCCACACACTCCATAAGTTGTTGGAACAAATGAAGGTAAAGAGGGCTCCTGTGACAAACCTGGATATATACTAAGATACTAGCAAGGATAGAGGATATTGATGCACTGGAAACAGAAAAATACTAGAGGCAGAAAACATTATGCACAACGTTGTGGAGAAGATTGCACTTGTTAAGGCAGTGTTGGCAACACTTAAGCCACTTACTGTCCAGGCTCCACCTTTTAGCTACAAAGCATCAGACCCCACCTTCAATACCAGCACACCAATATTCAACTAGTGAGAATCATGAAGTGTAGACACCCTTGTGATTATTTATCCACAAGAATAACCACTCATTGACAACACAGAGATTAGAGGCAAAGTTACTACAGAAGAGTGTGATCTATCATAGAGTTACTGTAAGATGCTGGAAAGCCATTTCCCTTTCCTGATCCTCCAACACTGCCTCAGGATAGACCTCCCTTTAGTGTGACTGGGGTTGACTAGGTGAATATAAGGGTCAGTACTAGGCTAGTTCATGTTGAAATCATGACTGACCTTACAGATGTGACATTTCTACAGTCTTTCAAAAGGTTTGCTGCCCACAGGTCAAAACCTCGACTGGATATATCAGATAATGCATCAATCTACACATCGGCAGGTGAGAAATTGAATGAACTATTCCACTCATCTACTTTGCCTTTATGCACAAGGGTATGATGTGGACAGCCCCTTGGAATGTCTCTTAACAAGACTTGAAAATGAGCTTTCATCATCTTGACTGTCCTAAGGACTACATACGTGCTATTGTTGAAGTAGAGGTAGAGCTTAATGATCAGCCTCAACATACCTTTCACCTGCTGCAGGAGATTCAGAGCCACTAACACTAACACCTGTAGATGTTGGATTGTTCTCCTACCACAACCAGTTGTAAAGTATGAAGAGCTGACTACTGCCAAATAACAGATCAGTTAAGTAAACAAAAGGCTTTCTATTCTGATACTTTTAGTTATGGTGGAAGAAAAGATGACATTATGAGATGCCCACTGTACCAACCAGCAGCACATCAGTATTGGCATTGTGGTACAGATTCATGATGATTCTCCCATGAGTCAATAAACTGTGACTGCGATCATAAGATCTATGAATGTTTGTACTGTACACTAGAAAATCAATTGACCTATCGCATATATATATATACCCACTGGAAGTGCATACAGATGAATGCTCTACAAACATAAATGCTGAGGAATCAGCTCAACTTAGGCTTTACAGCAATGATCCACCAGGGAAGCTAGCAAGAATCAAGCTGGCTGTTAGTGAATGGGCTGAAATGCTATGTCACTCCCTGGAGAATGCCAAGAAGGATGACACACTTTGTTCTATTTATAGCTAAGTTACACATTTGTTGTAAACTTAGAATAACAAAAAAAACAAAAAACAGTTATGTTACGATTTCACATGATCCTATTCACAATAGGCATTGTGACAACAACACACTGAATACTTAAAACCAGAGTTTCTTGATACTTTAAATAGGTGATAATAACTGTTTTCACAGACTGGGTCACATTATCACATATTTAGCAGAATTTTCTGCTGACTGACTAAATGAGTTACTGTAAACAAGAAACTGATAACAGTAAAAAATCATACATAATACTATTTTATTGCCACGTTTGTTGATTTTATCAATAAGTATTTTAAAATTAGAAGCAGCGTGCAGAAGAAACCTCTTTGTGAGTCAATGCCTATACAGTAGTAGAAAGAGATATACAACTCAAAGTACTTAGGATAAAGTGTAACATGTATCATGACTATTTTTATGCTGATCCCCTGGAGACATCAGACATTATCTGTCTGTCCGATAAATTAACATGCTGCATACATTGTAATAACTGCAGTAGGCAATAAGGCACATTCTGGTACTAAGCAACATCAAACAGTGAAGTAATCAAGTAACCACAATCAAGTTATGCTGGGCTGAATGCATCAGCAAGTTGGTAGAAAAGTTTTAAATTCATACACAGATGTATATTTGATACACAGGTGTATACCTGAGTCAAGTTTAAACATCCACGTTCCTGGAACATCAATGTTGCTTGTTTCATCAATATTAATAATACTGGATGTTCTTGAAAAAGGAATAGTATAAGAATTAATGCCATCACCAGCATTGATTCCTGCTAGAGCTTCACTTCCTCCAAGTCCCCCAAATCCACCAGAGTTACTACCAGTAGTCCATTGTATTCTCCCATCAGCATATAGGAATATTGCAAATGAAGCAACTCCACTAGTGGCTAGCACACATTGGAATGTGTTGGTCTACAAAGAGATGAAATGAGTAAACTAACCAAAACAAATAGTCACAGGTGTATATGTAACTGATGTAATGATAAATTCCCTACCTTATCTGTTCTTAGATAGTAGTAGCCAACTTTATTCCATGTCACAATTAACAAGTTTGTGATTGTGACATTTTGTGACATAGAAAAGACAGCTCTTATTTCACTGGTTGCTCTAGCAAGGAGACTAGGATCAGTGGTCTGACGATAGTAAATGTCTCCAGTTCCTCTGGTGTCAACATCAGCCCAGTATGGTGCAATGATCTTATCAGTTCCACTCAGAGGTAATGGTAGAGGGGTACGAGGATTATAACGACTACCAAAACTGATAACTCCATTATCATTGATCTGTACATATTATACAGCACATTATGACTTATACCACTAAAACATCCACACAGAATTTAAGAGGCATACATGGTACATATAGCGTAAGCAACCAATTATTGGATGGGCTCAATTATCGGATATGAATGATTTTATTATCGGAAGCATGTTACATGTATACTGATAAAAATGAAAAGATTTCGTGATGCAATAAAGTGGCATGGTTGACAAAGTGTATATTAAATTTGATCACAATTAAAACTTCACTGATTATTGTGATAAAGAATTAAACAATGGTTGCACATGTAACTTTAGGTTTGTGTTGGAAGCGAGCTTTTCCTGTGCCATCAATGGTGTTTGTTCATGTCACTTTGAGAGTCCATGACAGTCAAATTTCAATTGATGCAGCCATCAAACAGTGAAGGAAACAAGCCAAGCCATGATGTAGGCCAGCACTGGCTGAGATTACCACAGATAAACACAGTACAGCTACTGTCAAACTTGAGAGTTGAATTGTCAGGCCAATTGTAATGACTTAAGATGATTTGGCGGTTGTTTTGAAGGCAGAGTGATTAGCTATAAGAACAGTGTACTACCATCTAAGAAGCATGGTGCTCCTACTACTATTTTTCATGACTGGAATATAAGCCTGCGACCATGTTACATCAAGAACTACCAAGATATCAAGGACAGAGCAAAGAGAAGAACCTAGCTATGATTAGGCACCAGCCTATTATGCTGGCATAATTTTAGGCATAATAGGTGCATGAAAGCATCAAGCATAATGCTAGGATAATAGGCAGAATAGTTGTCATACTGTAAGCAAAAATGCATGCCACAGAAAAAGGTTGACTTACACAATATAGAACAATTGATGCCACCGATATGGCATTAAGTTGTTATCTGACACCACTGTTATTATAGTTTACAATGTAGCCAAATTCTTAATGCACGAGTACATTTTACATTTAACCAGTTGTTCATAAGCCAAAGTTTATCATTATCCATAGAAAGTAACAAAACATTGGAACTGTGGCAAAAGTTTTGAGCATAATTATGAGCATAATAGGCAAAATTTTTGAGTATTGCAGCATAGCATAATAGGCAAAATTAAAAGCATAATAGGCTGGTGCCTAGCTATGATAGGAAGCTTGATTACCCACTATTAATTATTGTAGAACTGTTAAATTACCATTACTGTATGTGCTGAATCATCAAGCAGTTTGTGGGCATTTTGTACAAAAAAAAATTGTAACTACTGGCATTTTATCATAAGTATTGAAAATTTGTATGGATGTTGATTAGGCACTCACAATTATGTAGGAATTTTATCAAATTTTTAGTGCCTATGGGTGTACTACAGTGGACAATTGCTTCTATTACTGGTAAGGGAAGGCACCAATTGACACCAAACTCGGCACACAGGCAGACAGAATCAAGTGGAATACCTCTGACAAAAATCGTGCTCCAGAAATGTTCAGGTACTGTAAGAAGTGGAATAAATGTTCCGTTAATTGGCTGTTTATGCTGCATGTACATTTATTATACACAGACAGTACATACATAGCCTGATCTGATCATTTCTCCATAAAAGACAATACTTTCAGTTAAAGTAATGACAAGTGAATTGCCATCTCCATATGGAAATTTGCTATCACCATGTTCCAATCCATATGGATAAAACTGTAAAAATAAGAGATTATGTTTAGCAGCAGTTATGATATGATTTATATGATTTATTGGGGGTATACAATTATGTCATTCTAGTAAGCTTCTAGATGCCACATGTTTAGGAAAAATCAATTCTTAACAGACTTATTCTCACTCACCCAACTGCTAGCTGGGTGAGTGACTTATATTTATAGCCAATTCAAGACTAGACATGATATTATTGTACAAACTACGCCACTGGAGTTTAATTGGCCTGTTCTTCTAGCTGCAAATCATATGTGACCATGTGACCAGATCTGCAAGCCTTTCTAATTGTATGCACCTGACTTGACTTGGGGATATCCCATAAGGTACCAGCCTGAAATTTGGTCATGTTAAATATTGTAGCACTACTCCTGCATAGGTTTAATTTTAACATGATAGGTTTAAACAGTGAGGAGTTACAAACTGTCAAACTTAGCAATTTTGAAAAGCTATAAGACCCCTTTGCACAGATTCAGTCACATTATACCAAAGCAATATTACCAAGCCACTAACAACTCTTGATATTGCAGCATTTGTAGATTCCTTATTTCTATCAGAGTTTTTTATGAAGAAAACCTGTGACCATCCAAAAAATGTTTACTGTGATGTCAAATGGATACCCTCTATAGTGTTCATAAATTAATTTTCATACCTCTGACAAACATGTTCTGACATCTGGCTGACAACCATCTGTTTATACAGTAAAGAGAATAATATATTAAAAGTTGTAAAAGTATACACAATACACAAATGTAGTCTTATTGGTAATGTGCATCAATATACCCTGTACTAAATATGTTATGCACAAAAAGTATTATGTTCATACAGTACTTGAAGAATATAGATTACTATTGTTACTGATGAAACAATGCTACACATCGTGGGGTGTGTGCATGCAACTAAATTTGGTGGATACAGTGTATTCTATGTTACATGTAACAGTTTATCTGCAATGTACATTGTGACTTTTCTTAACCCATCAACACTTTTAAGATAAGTTGATGCACTGGTGAAGGAAAGATTGTGGGGATTTAATGCTTATTTTGTACACACAAAACTGTCTAGGAGCTATGTAAATGCACATCTTTGCACTTGCACAAGGATGATTGTTTCTTATAAATCACGCAAAGCCTAGTGTTGTCTCCATTTTGATTGAAGATCATTTTGCAATACATGCAGTGGACCATAAAAATTAAAGCCAACAGAGATTTTTATGTACATAGTTTTAGATATTGCTTTACAGTAGAAATTATTAGTGTAGTATGAATAACACACAGTACTATGACACAAAATAATTATATGTATCAGAAAATACATACAATTTGTATACCTGAGTCAACTTTGAATATCCAGATTCCTGGGACACCTATATTACTTGTCTTATCAATATTAATAATACGAGATGTTCGAGATCCAGGAATGGTCACAAAATCACCATCACCAGCATTAATTCCTGCTAGAGCTTCAAACCCACCTAGTCCATTTTCTCCACGAGAGTTGTCACCAGTAGTCCATTGTATACTCTCATCAGCATATAGGAATATTACAAATGACTCAACTCCACTAGTGGCTAGTACACACTGGAATGTATTGGTCTAAAAATGTAATACAACAATCTTTACATAATTATTTTCAGAGATTCAGTTAAATGCGCATAATAATATTATTGTAAAAAACACTATTCCTACTGGACTAATCACATTGGCTACACAGACATGCATGCATACAATATGTGTTTGTCTAAACACATGTTAGTTACATGACATGTTTAACTTGCTGGTTGGTATTTAAAGTATATTATTTTGCAGTTGTATTGTACTTTAATGTGCCAAATTGTTTTATAATTCTACTTGACTGCTTTGTAACAATGCAGTAGTTTGTTGCTTTATGATTTTTCAACTGGAATTTTGGCTGCTCTATTAAGAGTAGCTCAATCTCTTCATATACATGTACTATATAATACAGTATGGTAGTACTGTTTACGTACGTAGGGATCACCCAAAAACTGAGATGTGTCACCTAAAATGCTGCCTTTAAAAATCATCCTAGAGACATCTTACACAAAAATAAAATCACCTTTACGTCTGCCCATCTAACATGAAATGCAGCATTAGAAACAAGAAAACACTTACAGGTACAGTAGCTGAATACAATTTTTTTTAAATTGCCAAAACTCAATTTGGTCTGTCCATCTGCCTGCCTACCTGCCTGCCTGCCCACCCACCCGCCCGCCTGCCTGCCTACCCACCCACCCACCCGCCTGCCTGCCCGCCCGCCCACCTGCCTCCCTTCCTCCCTGACTGACCACAGTCACAAAGTTAGAGGCCAAACAAAGCAGCACACAACCACCATTTTATACCATAATAACAAACTCATGATCACTAGTAAGATGTACCTTTTGAGGTTCTGTTCAGTGTGTGCCCTCTGTGCCTTGTCTTTCCTTTTATTGTCGATCAGGCTGCTAGCTGGTTGTTTTCTTCTTCATGCAATGAAATTTAATCTAGGCATTAATTTTCCATATCAGCACTTTCGTTGAGCAGCATATTCAGACCCCACAAACTTATTTCAGAAAGGGCTTATGCTGCTGTAAGAGGTACTGGACACCAACCATAAATTCAATTTTAACAGTTAGGCGCTGGAGAGTGAACACAGAAGGCAGAGCTTGTAAGCATGTTTACTACTAGTCTAGGAAATATCTGTAACCTCTTGTTGGAGGCCATGCCCATTATTTCATGATAATGTAAGAGACCACAGCTTATTTACCCAACATGATGACCATGCTTCCTTATCGGTCTAGTTGTATGGTAGTGCAGTGAAAATAAGGAAGTGATCACACTCCTTTGTAGACTACAAGCTGAACCGAGATACTCTAATAATACAACAGTCATGTATGATAAAGAACAGTCATGGATGTATAGCATTATGCTACAGTATAACAATAACTAACAAACTAGTATATTAAAAAAGTTAATTTATAGCTATACTGATCTAAGCAATAAAATCTAAGCAGTGAAATATTACAACATAACTCAGTGGGAAAAACCTTTGACATTGAATAAAAGTGAAAAACATGCTAATGTAGGGATTTTCCCACTGAGCTATGCTGTAATACTATCATTCATATTTTGTTACACTGCTTTTTTTATTTAAAAAAATTAAATATACAGTATGACTAATTTAAATGTACCAGGAGCAGACCTAAAAAGCAAGTGCACTGCAGAGCCATAACCTATACATTTTGGAAGCTTAGATCACTGTATAATATTTAGGTCTCTTTTAGTAAATAAAGGGTGGTTTCAGTATGTGATGTTTAATCAATTACAATAAGGAAAGACACAGCCCTGAATCTGCTCCTGCACACTACACAATTACCTTATCAGTGCCATTATTATAATAGCCAACTTTGTCCCATGTAGCTATTAACAAGTTGGAGATTGTGTTATTAAGAGACCTAGGAAAAGCTGTTCTTATTTCCCTGGTTGCTCTAGCAAGGAGACTAGGATCAGTGGTCTGACGATAGTAAATATTTCCAGTTCCTCTGGTGTCAACATCAGCCCAGTATGGTGCAATGATCTTATCATTTCCACTCAGAGGAAATGACACAGGAGTACGAGGATTATATCGACTGTCAAAACTAATAACTCCATTATCATTAATCTGTGACAAATATGTGTACATAAGCACATACACATACACTGTACATCATCATCATGTACAAATATATTGAAAAACAATCTTAGAATTGGCATAAAACACCACACAAACACATTTATAGTAGGAAACTAACAGCACCATCGTATTCCTCGTCCCCAGAAACCCTAGAAACAATCTAATTGTTTGATCAAACACTTGAACGGCAGCGAATCGGTTGTGCCATCTTCCCAATGAGGATTCACGGAGAAAATTTTATGCAGAATTTACGGAATTTTGGAATCGCTATTCATGGTGAACAAGAATATTTCAAGTCAGAAGGCTGATTTGCTGTATACACAATGACGGGATACTTCAAGGGAGGCATATGTACTCAAGGAGATGTTGATGAAGTCTTTCTTCCTTGTACAGCTTATTCACATGTAAGCCATGCATTGGGCCACGTACGCTTATCAGCCATGGTTAATCACAAGAAATGTGTAATTGCTTAACAAATAATATGCACTTAATAGACACTTGTGCTTTACAACCTGACTCTATGGTACTGTACATACTGTATAGTATTTGAGGTACATAATAGTCAGTGATTTAGAGTAATCCCTTTATTATCCAAACTCATTGGGTCCTGAGTGTGCTCAGATAACTATAAACAAGGTTTTTTTCATTTATACGCACAGCCCTACTCAATTACTGCAATAGAACGTGCACTTTAGACAAGATACTCTAATAAAACAATCATTTCTACTTTTTAGATAACAGAATGTTTGGTTAATCAATCACCAGATATTGGAGGGTTCATAGTATGTTTTAAAGTTTTGGTACCATTCATTGTTATGCAAAAAAATTCTGGCATTGTCAAGTGTAAGTACAAATTAGAATTTGAAATGAAGTAGATTCACTACTGAAACAATGATAGTCAAATGTGTAGGATCACGACAATACAAATGCGTACACTACATGACTATACAGTGAATTATCTGAACTAATATGAGGGAGGGGTGGTTGTATAATTGAAAATTAGGCAAAATCAAACATCCATTTTGTTTTGTTCAATTACTCTAACAGAGCATCCAAACTACTGTGTATTTTGGATAATCAAACATACATTTAATCAGGGTTCAGATAATCCACACTTTCCACTGTAGTAAAAATTTAATGTGTGCTTTAGTACATACATACATACATACATACATACATACATACATACATACATACATACATACATACATACATACATGCATGCATGCATATACATACATCCATTCATGCATACATACATACATACATACATACATACATACATACATACATACATACATACATACATACATACATACATACATACATACATACATACATACATACATACATACATACATACATACATACATACATACATACATACATACATACATGTATATGTACGTACTGTACATACATATGTAGCATGGCTACAGATGTAGGTGACCACCCTTGTTTCAGTTTAATACAATCCTTTCTAAATGTTAAATTCCTAAACTATATTATTTATGTAATACTTTGCATGGGCAGATCAAAGAAATTTTGGGTATACATATCTGATATTACCCTGTAGTCAGGGAATTATTTTTATAATACCCTCTACATGTAACTCACGAGTTAGTGGTACTACCTGGTTTGTTTTATAAAAGCTCAGACTGTAATCATTTATGGGGATAAATTATTGCCCACATGTCTATTATCACAAGATGGAGTTTGGCAGCAAAAAGCACTCCGATGGAGGTGTTTTAGTATCCTGCTTAGCCACAATTGAATCTTTCAGGCATACATATATAATGAATATAAAACGAATCCAGTGGTTACACTCATATTGGCATGGATGGCTAATCACCCAGCAGGATATTAGCCTGCAATAGAAGTGTTACATAATAGTTGTAACACAGGCACTCATGGTCTGCCTGAGATTCCCACCCAAAGCATGAGGGCCATTCAGGTGGACATATCAGGTAGAACACTCACGTCCATGTTACAATTATAAAATAAGCAACCACAATTTTCATACATTGTCATTAATATACTGTACAGTGTACGTACATATATTGTCCTGACAACTTGATTGTAAAACACAAAATCTTCAGACGATGTTATGGATGGTGAACTGCCTTCATCAACTAAGACAGTATCACCATTATCATTTCCAAATGGATAAAACTGTAAAATATAATGACAAAACAAATCACAAATACATTACATCATGTAGTGATTAAATTATACTGAGGAATCTAGAATTACAACATGCTCAACAGCAGGGGCATATGCAGGAATTTTGAAAAGGGGTTTTCACTACAGCTACATGACTGTTCTATTACCTCTGAAAGTACATGACGTGTTCGTCACAGACAGAAAAAGAGTATGTATGTTTATTTGCTAAGTACACTTTATGGCAATTGTACAATATTATGTGGTAGATATTTGTATGAGTGTTTGTTTGTTTGGTGTCGTTACATACACTTTATGGCTTTGTGGACAATGTTAAAGCGGTTAGGTGCGGTGGAAGGGTGGTTTGTATAGCTAGGAAAACAATATAGTCATGTGTATCTTTTGTATGCATGTATGGTAAGTATTGATTGCACCCTAGGGGTGTACACTGCTTGAGTGCATACCACCCGGGGTGTTGCCACATCAATCAGCATGTTAAAAATAATACATGTAGTTATACATCTGTACATGTTCACTGCTTTGATCTTATTTATTCAAGAATACATAAACACAGTCACTGAGAAACAGCATTGCTACAGACTCACATAACTTGCACTCACAACACATGTAACATTACCCACCTCTGATACACATGTCACATTATTTTGAGTCTCACAGGCATTGACAGCTGTAACAGTTACACAAAATATACATAATACATTGTAAATTTGTACTGTAACACCATGCATCTTGCTAGTGCATAAAACATTCATTTTTGTAAATAGCTTGATTCTATAACATAAATTATGTATATTTGCATATTATCAATACTGTAAGCACTTGGCTTGCTTTCAAATTTAATAAAGCAACAATTTCATAGCTATGTACTACTGTAGCTACTGACTCCTGGTTTTCTAGAACACCAGGAAAACCCTCCCTATACCTCTGTGGATGATGCCATGTTGTGCAATATTGTATATACTCACACAATCAATGTATACTATACAATAAGCTATACATGTAGCTATGCAGGTGACAATGTATATTGATACAGTACATACATTTAAAGTTGTATATCCATACTCCTGGTACACCTATGTTACTGGTCTGTGTAATATTAACAATAATGGGAGTTTGTGATCCAGGAATAGTATAAGAATTATAACCATCACCAGCATTAATTCCTGCTAGAGCTTCAATTCCACCAAGTCCTCTAAATCCATCAGACAAGTCACCAGTAGTCCATTGCATTCTCCCATCAGCATATAGGAATATTACAAATGACTCAACTCCACTAGTGGCTAGTACACACTGAAATGTGTTGGTCTAAACAAACCAACAATATTTATTACATACATGTACAGTATGTATTATAGAGATAAATTTGCACTACACTGTACATGCAAACATACACAGTACAATGTAACAATTTCACACCTCAGATCTTGTGTATTCAGAGGACACCTCTTTACAGGGATACAGCTAGTGTACATTGTGATGTATCCTGGCAAAGTGGTTGCACTTCAAAAGAGTAAGCCACTTTGAGAAACAGTAAGGAGACAAATTATAGAGAAGCAAGTTGCTACTGTACTTTTGTATGCCTCAAATTGGTGGCTTTGTGCATTAGGCACATGGGCACTTGCTCAAACAGCTGAAAACCAGACTTGGAGATAATCGTTTTAACTTTCACCAGGTTAGCAATATTTTTGTGTGATTATAAACAGTACTGGACTAATATGTTGTGAGATTTTATGTGTGGTTACAGTAGTGGGATCTGCTGATTATTCCTTTATTTTGCATTGCTCAAAATTCTTGCTATTTTGTTCATTTTTCCAGGGATGACAGCATCAGAGACCTCGGTCTTATGTGACCACAGCAATAACTCCATAAGGAGATCTGTGTGGGTATGACAAGGTTACGAAAAGCACAAACAAAGAAAAATCCAAACTACAAAATCAGAAATTTTACCTAAATTAAATAATCCCCTCATCGCAATTCCGAGCCAATTTGTGAGTAGGATGTGCATGTATTAGCTGCATTGGCAATTGTCTGTTGAATGGAAGATTTGATAATAACAGACTGCTGAATGAAGTTCTGGATGCAGCTAGGCTGATAGTAGCCTAGTACACTAATTTCCACTGTTTCATAATAGTTACCAATCTATAACAGTCAAATTCTGCAAGCAGCCATAAGCACTCGGTCTCATTAAAAAAAATTATGCTTTATGGGTGGTTAAAGTACAGGCTATAAATCCTTGTTTGTAAAATTCAATTTCACGCATACTCTTATAGAACAGTCAGCTACTTGATTGTTCTATTAGCAGCTATTAGAGTTACTGACTATTCTATTAGAGACTTTATAGCATATAAATCTTTTTCTGTGAAACGTATTTTTGAAAAAAAAAACAAGGATTTATGGTATGGCATAATTATTTTGCCTCTTATGCAATTATGCTCAAAGCTTTTAGGTACCTATTATGGTCATAATTACACCAGCATAGTCAGCAGATCCCTAGGTTTCACCCAGTCGCACGTTAAAGTTATATAATGGCTTTGTGGTTGCTGTCGTGTTCCATAATCAAATTCCTTGTTCTATAGCGAGTATTTTGATATACATTATGGTAATTATTGTATGTGATAAACCATGCTAGCTTGCATTGCTAAAGAACAATGACAGTTAGCTACTATATTTACCACTATCAAACACAATACATTGTATGTGTACATGTGCACTCTAAACTAATCCTGTAAATATTTATCTTACTTTATCAGAACTTTGATCATAGTAGCCAACTCTGTACCACGTAGAAATTAGCAAATTTTGTATTGTGACATTTTGAGGCATAGGAAAAGCTGCTCTTACTTCACTGGTTGCTCTAGCAAGGAGACTAGGTTCAGTGGTCTGACGATAGTAAATATTTCCACTTCCTCTGGTGTCAACATCAGCCCAGTATGGTGCAATGATCCTATGTCCACTCAGTGGTAATGAACGTGGAGTACGAGCATTATAATGGATCCCAAAACTGATAATTCCATTATCATTGATCTACATATATATAGGACAAAGTTTCTGTACACTGAAACACTATGCACAAGTTAGACATGGCAAAGATAATTTGAATGTAGCTAAACTTTAGTACACTATTTTACAAACAGTTATGCATTGACTTAAGTAGGCAGGCAACTATATTATGTTCTATGGTTTCCATGAATACAATTACGCTTATATGTAAAGCAGTAAAACCAACCCAAATGCTTTTGCCACCTTGTAGTTTAAACATCATACTTTTCCTTGATGCAAATCTGAGAGTATTCCTCCAAGCATGTACAAAGTATGGCGTGGTTACAAAACACTTCAATGTTGTACTAAATTGATTCTTCTCCTGCAACTAATTTCCAAAACTTCTTGAGTGCCTTGTTGTAGTATATTTGGAAAAGCATGGAAATGGATTTTTTGGTATGACTACTACTGGAAGCAGATTTGTAATTCTGCTTGCTTTGGAAAACACACTGAAAACCAGGATTATTATTAGTAGCTTCCTTCACTGTGAAATAGGCCTTCAAAGAATTTATTTAAATAATTTGCACATATTTATTTTATCCATTACATTCTCCAACAGTACTTAACTGTAAAATTTAGGTCTGCTCAAATATGTGGGGTTCTTGCAGATCTTGTCACATGCATATTGTATCAGTAAAAACATAATACTATCAACAACTTACATGGACTTCCTTAACAACTTCATCAAAAAAGTGATAAGTGCCTGTTAATGTGATTGCTGGAGAGCTTCCTTCTCCCTGAGAAGGTGTTGGCAAGATAGAATCATTTTTGGATAATCCAAATGGATAAAACTACAAAGAAATACATAAACTGTATTAAGTAAACCATAATTATTGTACTTAACATGGGAAGATCAATGTGCCACAATGCATGTATATTTTTACAAATTAAGCACATAACTGTACTGTATCTGCACTGATGTGGATAATTGAGTAGATACAGTACAGTACAGTTATGAAAGTAATGTTACCCACTCAAATAACACAATTGATCACATTGTAAATTACTAAAAACTGTTATAGTATAACTATGTAAGAACACATTATACTGGTAGACTGATTGATTCAAAACAGTTGTACTCAAGATAAATGCTCCAAACAGGGCAACTCAGAATTACAATTTATGAGTTAAAGCACTGCCTATATGTTTGTACAAAACATACAGCACTTGGGATGTCTCAAGACTAATACAGTACTCAGCTTCAACTTTGCAGTATTTGTGTATGTAGCCTCTTGACATGTGTACTGTGTTTTCCAAGCACAGTGCTTTAACTCTAATATGTACATATATTGGAGATTCATTTTACCTCTGACAGACATGTGTGTCTTTCTGGTAGACAATCATTCACTAAAACTGGACATAAGGTGAAAAATATTATAACATCTTAGTAGAAGTAATTATATCTACATTAATAAGTTTCTACATGCAAACTAGTTACTAAGCAATACATGTAAGTTATGAAGCAATACTTCATCATTTGAAGAGTAGCCTTGAGCCTATTATGCATTCTACCTGCTCTGACCACAGTTGCAAGACTAGAGGCCAAACAAAGTAGATAATGCATGGCCACCATTTCATGCCACAATAGCAAACTCATGGGTGACATGTGCCTTTAAACTGACCAGCGTTTTTGATAAGTACACTGTATTTAGACTCTGAGCCAAACTGGCTCAACTCGCACATCTATTACTCCACCAGTGGTATATACCACAAGTTAAAAAGTGCATTAGTCACAAAGTCAAACTACTGCTGAGAAAAATGGAGCAGAAGCTATTATGTGTGTGGGTAATTTTGTGTTCACACTGGTCTAATGGAGTGCTATATTGCTTTATAAAATATCCTGAAGCAGACCAAAATTTGGGTTTGGAAACTGTTTCAAAATTTAATATACATGTACAGCCACCTGTAAGTGTTTTCTTGTTTTAAACATTGCAATTGATGCTAGATGGAAAAGTATTATGGTGATTTTCATTGTATAATTATGATATTTCTGTGTATGATGGTTTTAGAGGCAGCATTTTAGGTGGTACCTGTCATTTTAGGGGAATCCTACTGAAGAGTACTACCCATACTGTTTGATATTTGTCGGACAATCTGCACTCACACAAAAGATCAACATACTCAAATAGAGCAGTCATATTTACTCTTGTTAGTTAATAAAACTCTGTCAAGGATATGTTGTTTAACAAATTCCCTAGGCAACACCTACAGTACATACACACCTCTGTTGACCTGGAACATCCACACTCCTGGATTGCCTAAATTACTAGTTCCTTCAATATTAATAATGCCTGAAGTTAGTGATCCAGGAATGGTTTCAAAATTTTCACCATCACCAGCATTAATTCCTGCTAGAGCTTCAGTTCCACCAAGTCCTCTATATCCACCAGAGTTATCACCAGTAGTCCATTGTATTCTCCCATCAGCATATAGGAATATTACAAATGACTCAACTCCACTAGTGGCTAGTACACACTGGAATGTGTTGGTCTAGTAGATAAAAATAGAGATAAAATCATAAGTAAGCAGCAGCTTACTGTTACATGCATATGCATAATACACAGTACAATATTATTTAACCACAAAGGCATGTATAGATTAGTAGAGTGAGGAATGTATAGATTAGTATAGTGGAAAATTGCTACCAGATTCAATCTCAGATCTAGAATTCAAAATTCATTAGATATACAGCAGAAAAATTGGAAAGCTGTGAGCAAAATGCTTGGAACTACCCTTGTATGTGTATGAATAGTTCATCAGGGGGAGTAACCAGAAACCGTGGTCCATCAACAATTGTATCCTATGTAAATTTAATATCAAGATTGAGGTACTCTACAGTAGTTACCAAATACAGCACTGAGCAAGCACTGAGTCATGCAAATAGTCAATAACAGTGTAGCTATTCTAATAAACTGCTGAAATCAGTCTCACACTCAATATCAGAGGGTGTAATGTTTAGAATTCCCTGGATGGCATATATTTAGCTTGCAATAGCAACTTTAGTAGTCAAGAGCTTATCACATGTGACAGAAAAGCAATCTTATCACCTATTTAAAAGTATAAAGAAATTCCAGATACAAGTATTCAGTGTGTTGTCATTTGCCAATGATTGAAGCTACATGTACCAAAATTTTACATATTTTATACCAATTCCTTACCTTCAAGAATATCCACTTTACAATGAGCCAACAGTTAGGTTTCCCACTATTTTTGATAGTTTTTGACTCAATGTTGACTCTACCAGGCAAGCTTTAAAAGGGGTGGGAGATAGGGGCCCAGAGGTGAGCAAGAGTCTGTTTAAAAAATTAAAGAGGAAGGCGTAGGGATGAATTATGTCATAGGCCAGGTTATGGGCCATTCAGCTCTCAAAACTGGCTAAAATGAAAGCATAATTACAGCGCAAGTCTTTATTCAACACCTTGGAGCTGTACAGCTGCTTACAACCATCCTCAGGCAGGCCAGAGCTCCATTAAGGCCCCAGGTCCCTCATTCATATTGTCACTGGGCTTATGAAAAGCAGCCAGCAAAAGCAGACCACTCAAGTCTTGCTGATTTTGAATGTGAAATTTGATAGTTCATTCGTATAGCTTTGTGTTCATGGTGAAATATCAAATCCACTGCCATGGGTGATAAGACCAGTTTTCCCAAAGCCAGTCACATATATCTAGATTGAGATACCCTAATAGAGCAGTCACTTCTATCTCAAAAGGTTTAATCATAAAATATTTCCTGGGAGGGGGGGAATTCCCCCAGTCCACACCTCCCCCCAGGTTGGCATGCTTCACATGCTAGTGTACGTTCATACATTAAGGTATGCCTTAATTCCCTGTAGTGACACCTGCTTTTCAAAAGTCTGGATATGCCCCTGAATGGAACGGTGTATAGGGTTGAATCATGGCTCATTGTGTTTGCTATGAATTTATGAATCCACCAGAGTATAGCTTTTTGCCCAAGGTATGCTTTCATGTTCAAGAAGGAAGGTGAATTCACTGAAGAAAGGTTGGCATTACATTATAAAATATTGGTACCGCAGTATAAACAAACATCTGTAACTCAGACACTCACTATGTATGGATATGAATTCTCTTTGTGAAGGATGATGCCCATCCACTGGAGTGTCAATTCACCAAACAGTGCAGTGTAAAAACTTGTGTCAAAGAGTACATTTTTTTCTGAAACTTACAGTTTTTTCCCCATTAATTAAATGTGTTTTATTACAAAAGTACTGTAGTGTGTCGATTTACGGTTTCCAAAATTCAGTCATATATTGTACAATACATGGTTCAAATGTTCAAACACTCACACAGTAGACTGCCAGTGCCAAAAAATTTCACCATGAGTGGAGCTACACATGGCAACTTTTCTGTCAAATGGATTGTGTTTGTACATGCATGCATATTGGTAGAGTACCAATATACCACCTAAACTTTAGGTACTTTTGGATCCACCAGTTTATGTGAAAGGTGGGGCTGAGGTTGGGAAAATCGTAGACGAAAAATGGAGCTAGGGAAAGATGACAGATGTTCGATTGGAAGACACTGGAGACTGTCTATCACTCACAGCACATATGACATTCCTAGAAAGCATCCAGCCAACTGGCCAAATCCATACAAGCTGTTCCAGTAAAAATATAAATTTATCTGCATGGTTTTAGGAAACACAGACAGGAACAGTTTAAGAAAATGTGATTCCTGGTTTCCAACTCCAAAAAGTAGAAGAACAGTTATAGTAATTTTATGAATACAATAAATATCATACAGTATCTAGTAATGTATTAATAGTAGCAAGAGTCCACAATAAGAGAGAGTCCTCTTATTATGGACTCTTGATAGTAGGGACCACAAAGGAGTAGGCGTAGCCCACGGGATAACATCACCCAAAAACCAGTTTCAATTTTCTCATGCTAGTGTGCATATAAATTCATACATTAAGGTATGCCTTAATTCTCTGTAGTGACACCCGTTTTTCAAAAGCGATGGTTAGGCAAAACTAAGCCCAAACAAGTTTTCAATTGACCCGAAACACTTTCAACAAGTTGCTATGGAATTTTAAAAAATTATTTTATGAAATATTCTACTGACTGACAGAGTAACTGACTGAGTAACTGACTGATGTCTTCAGACAAGTGTAACTCGATAAAGGCTAACTAAAGGCTATGGGCTTGATTTTTTTCATTGTTCAATGTTGCTTTGGCCTGACAGGTGCCCTTTTTCATACCACAGTATGTACAGTACAGTGCATTCTTCATGGACTTACCAGTGTCCTCCTTTGTGTCCCATTCATCTTCGGTAACAGCAAAAAGTGTCGTTTTGGCAGTAGCACGTGATGACTTCCTTTAGTAACAGAAATCGTCTGTATTTTTCATATTGGCTACCGTATTTCCTCAAATTACAGCTGGTCTCATATAAACACCTGGTCCCGTTCAGTTGCCGGGGGTATACAAAATGATAACAAAAATAAATGCTGGGTCTCAAATAAATGCCAGGTCTCAAATAAACGTCTAGTGCAGTCATTATTTTTAATAATTTCAGGCAGTACAAGGGGCAGTGTTATAAGAACGTTTTGTAGAGTTCCTTTTAAACTTGAATATGGTGAAAGAAACATCAAGGAGAGTCCAGGAGAGTACAACACCAAGGTATGAAGTTGACACATGAATGCTGATCAGGTATATAAACGCCGGTCTTGTATAGTCGCCGGGTCTCATTTAGTAGCCGGGGTAAAACTTGCTTGAAAGAAATAAACGCCCTGGCTGTAATTTGAGACAAGACAGTATTTTGATAGCAGACGAGCTTTTCAAACATTTCTTGATTCATACTGCTGTGTAATGAGTTGAACACAGCGGACAAAGAAGTGTAATGGATACTTCACTTTTCAGATGATATTTGATATAAATAATTGATTATATCCTTTATACACTGCAGATTGTCGTTTTCTGGCAGTGTGTGAGAGAAAACTCTCTTTGTCTGATTGAATTGTGATATAAATTTATGTGCGTATTATACAAATTTAAAGTGTTTAAAAAAATTGATATAACCAGGGCACGTGATACCATTTCTTTCTTTTGGTCTGCATGGATTGTAGAGATGCTTTTCGAAATGCTGCATAATGTGTTGAACGTAGCTGACAACGAAGCATAACGGATACTTCACTTTTCAGATGATAATTGGGGTGAGCGGCACCATTTCAGATGCAGTATGCATGGGTTTACCAGTCATAATAATTATTTACAAAAAAAATAACAAACAAGTACACAGAAAATTTGGAATTTTTAACTATAGTACATAGGGACCATAGTACATTGATAAAAAGTACTGAAACAAGCTGGAGTAGTGCATGATATTAAATCACAATAAAACAATAAGAAGTATTATATCCCTACTGTGCATTTTCATTATGGTATCTTGCATGAGCACAGTAGGGATATAACACTTCTTATTGTTTTACTGTGATTTAATATCGTGCACTACTCCAGCTTGTTTCAGTACTTTTATTGATGTGCTATGGTCCCTACTCTAGTTGAAAATTCCAAATTTTTTTGTGTATTTGTAATCTTGTAAAGCAGCAGATCCAGGCATTTGAAAAGGAGCTACCTGCAGTGGCGTAGCCAGGAAAAATTTTTACTGAGGCAAAGTTTATACATTGACCAAATTGAGAAGGTCTATTTCTGACTCAACTGATTCACAAATACTATTAGCATGAGTGGTACAGCATTGGCAGGTTGGATGAAGGAACTGAACCGTTTCAGAAAACTCTGGGCATTTTTCTACATGTCATAAGTAATGCTCCAGCTACTGCAGTATACCATACTTCAATTATTAGACTAGTTTAATTGCATGCAACACAACTTACTCTGGAGATATTTTGAGCAGTCAGGCCATCCATGAACTGCATCCATGAACTGTCATAGTCATGCACACTACTTTTTATTGATCTGATGTGATGTTTAAGTCTGGGATAATTATCTCTTTCATGTGATGCTCAATTGCATGTGCTAAGCATGTCAAGCTAGGAAGTCTGGGGGGGGGGGGAATGCTCCCTCATGGAAAATTTTGTATATGCTTTGAAAAGGCATGTGGAGCAGGCTATTCTTTTTTATCGTAACTGCTAATGCATGAAGTGCATGATCAATTAGCTCAATGTAATGCCATGAAGTTAACTCATTGGAACTTTTGAAAAGTAATGTAAAGACAATTTACATAAATAGAAATGATCAAGCAGTGTAATGAGAACAGTGGCTATAATCTGTATTAAATGCTCTATTAGAGTATATTACGATAACTGCTCTATTAGAGTATCTCGATCTTTTGCAAATTCAAGCCACACAAAATAGAATCCATGGCTGTAGTACTAAGTAGGGCTGAAGCCTATGGTGAAAATATCACATGGTGCCTTTCATGGTGCTGGACCGCTTTTCAGCTACTGGGGTACAGTACTGCTGTCTAGTAACATCTGAGTAGAAAATCCAGGGTATAACAAGAATATGAGGCATGGTAGTTATGGTACAGAAACGAAACAAAGACATTCTTACTCTTCATGCAGAAGCGGTTTTAATAATTTATATGTTGCAAATTTGAATTGTGTTTCACTATTTATTAAAGTGATAAAACTGTATTACAATATTTTTGTAGCACATGTTTTGTAATTCTATACAATGCATTTCAAAAACAGAATTACACAAACTAGTCTGGCTTTTACTCAGTGGGTCACACATTATAAACACATTAAAACAGGTTTCAGATTAATGCAAAACCAAGTAAATGTAACTAGTAAAAAGCAGGATGTAGTGTGTTGATTTTAGAAGCCCGTCCATATATGACTTACATGTACATACATGTTTACAAGCTAAAGTAGTAGTAATAATGGATGGTAGTAGTAATAGAAATACGTGTATGCATATAGTACCTTATCAGTATTTCCACGAAAATAACCAACTCTGTCCCATGTTGCAATCAACAAGTTTGTGATTGTGACATTCTGTGATGAAGGAAGAGCTGATCTTATTTCACTGGTTGCTCTAGCAAGGAGACTAGGATCAGTGGTCTGACGATAGTAAATATCCCCTGATGCTCTAAAGTCAACATCAGCCCAGTATGGTGCAATTATCTTATCAGTACTACTTAGTGGTAATGACTGAGGAGTACGAACATTATAACGACTGTCAAAACTGATAACTCCATTGTCATTGACCTGTGAGAACATGTATATAGTACATATCTCATAAGAATTATACATCATAATCACATTACATTATATGCATATAACCAAATTTGGAAAATTATCAATGCTTGCACATGGCTAAACTGGGTAATAAATTATGAATATTTTAATTCTTGGGGAGGCCAAAACCTACTGAATTTAATTTTCACTCTCGATGTAGCCCACTTTACAGTGTTAACACACTTCAGTACACATAAGCTACAGTCTACATACTGGTATATCTGCATTCTTCATAACTGTATCAGTATTATAAGCATGATAATGGGTGGTCAGCAAGGGGTACAGTACATCATCAGAAAATAGCCCAGCAGTTGTAATGATCATTTGACTTTAATATAGCACTTACAAGATTGCTTAACACAATTAATCTGAAAAAAATACACAGAGAGAAGACATCTGGGTAACTGTCCAAGGGTACTAATCTAATGTTCCAACTGGCTAGTGGTATTCTAAGGTGTTGATTGTGCTAGGCCTGCAAATAATAGGAATATGGGCACAAATTATAGTCTGTTCGTGTTCACCTGAGCTCTTGTTTCTTGTTAATAACTCTTGTTACATAGCTTCCCAAACATTTAGTGGCACTGTGAAGCTCTTTAAATGCTGGAACTGTTAATCAAAAAAGTGCTTTGGTACGGGCAAGAACAAGTGAGTTATGAGGCATTCAAAATATCCCATACATTTAGTATGGATGATTCAGGCATGTAAACATGAAAACATGCTTATTCCAGTACAAAACCATTGGGAGTGAACACATGTTCACCTCTTTGATATTACTATTTGGTGGGGGCTCAGGCGAACGTGTACCGACTATACACCCCATCACACAATAAGTCAATGTTCAATAAGTTCATAGCTGTACAGTAGTAATAGCACAAACATTATGTGTCATGAAACTTTGAAAAAGTAGGAAAATTGTATGTGCCCACATGCCCTATTTCTGCAGGCCCAGTCGCAATTTATTTCCAATTGCTGAAAAACATTTCTAGAAATTCAACTATTATATATAGCAGCCTAGTAGCACAGCTATAGTGCAAACATATAGTGAATTGGTGTGGCTATCCATTCATGGTTGAAGATTGACAACTTTCTAAAATTTGGTTACATTACGAATTACACATGTGGTAAACATACATATGCTGCCCTGACAATTTGACCATAAAAAACAAAATCTTGTGATAATGTTATGGCCAGTGAACTTCCTTCAGTACTAAAGGTGCGAGGTAATGATGTGTCACCATTGACATTTCCATAAGGATAGAACTGCAAAAGATAATTTATTGATGTTAGAATATTAGCAGTGACCAATTTTGTACACATTTCATATGCATCACAAAAAATATTACATACTGCATACAGTGTACTTAGATTGTAACTTAAGCTAGTGGATTATTGTAACACTACTGCAATTTGTATATTGTACAGCACTTTAATAATTGTACTTTCTCATTGACATGAAACCAATCTCACAATACTTTCGTATCACCTTGGCAGTATTGGTTAGAGCATATTCAAGCTCAAAAGACCCTAAACACTTCTATAAATTATGCATTTTTTGTTAATTTCTAACAGACTGTCTAACAGCCTTCAGACCAGCATAACTCAATAACAGCTTTGCTACAGGCTTATTTTTTAATTGGCAGAGAATGCTTCAGTTTGACAGATGCCTTTTGGAATATTGCAGTATGTACAATGTAAACATTCTTGCGGTCCATTTCTTTCACTGAAAGTGCGAAATATCAATTCATGGTAGTGCAAGATACCTTCCTTGGGTTGACAATCACATTTATAATGGAAATTTGTCTGTATGTATTTACATAGTGACTGGATTGATTGAGACATTTCTCATACTGTTATTTACATATTTGTAACACTGTGTATACAGGCTGAAAATACAGCACAATGGCCACAATCAAGTGTACAGTAGTGTAGTAAATTATTAATTTTAAGTGATTGGTCAACTGAAGATGTAGAATCAAATTTGATGGTAAAGTAAATATGTAAGTTACTGTAACAAAAGCAAACCCTCTATTGATTCTTTATTCTGTGCACCCACGAATGCAGCAAATAATATTACAGATACACTGTATCTCCTCACTTCAGATCTACATGTCTTATTCTCAGGTTCACATCCATTGACAGCTACAAAATTCATGTTATTTCATTACAACAATAGACATATATACGTACTGTATATACTTGTGGCTACTTAAATACATACAGAGAGCATTTAAATGCTGTGCATACAGGGTGTACATTCATATAGCCTTAATTTATATTTAATACCAGATGTTAGCTAAACACTTCCTTAACGTAGGCTGTAAATAGCATTAACATCTGCTTTGGTTTACAATTAATTTTGTAAATTTTAATGTACTTTTAATAGCTTTTATTTCTTCATTTCTAAAACTCAACTATAATCACAGATATTTTACATAATATTTATCATCATGGCATTTCTTGTGGCAATGTAGTAATTCCATAAAATTGAGCAAAGTAATTACACTTTATACTATGCCATACATACTTTTCAAACTAAACATCCAGGTTCCAGGGATGCCGATGTTACTTGTCTGTACAATGTTGATGATACTGGGAGTTAGTGATCCAGGAATAGTATAAGAATTGATCCGATCACCAGCATTAATTCCTGCTTGAGCTTCAGTTCCCCCTAATCCTCTAAATCCACCAGAGTAATCACCAGTAGTCCATTGTATCCTCCCATCAGCATATAGGAATATTACAAATGACTCTTCTCCACTAGTGGCTAGTACACACTGGAATGTGTTGGTCTAAAGAAGTGTATATGTTTACTACTAAATACCATAGCTTATAGTTGCAATATACTCATGAGGTTTGTGTCTGATTTACAAAGATGACAACTGAGGGCTGCAAGCCTGATAACAGAGTGTTTGCAAAGCAGATACAAACCAAACGAGTAGACATGTGTTTTTTTTTCATTTGGTGAACTTTTTGTGTGCACACTTTGCTATTTGTAAACCTACTTTACACACATTTTTATTTGATTTTCAAGGCTTTTCAGCATTGGCATAGATTCCCTTACAACATAGACTATTAGAATATGTTTTTGTGAGTAAGGCAAGCAAAGTGCAGAATTTTCAGTTGTTTGTCTGTCCCGTGTGCCGTGTTAACATTTTTCACAAATTTGTTGTACTTTGGGTCTAGTCAGAACATTTGCATCTTTGTTTTAAGCATCCCTAGATAGAGCATTGATGAATGTGCAATGCATGTAAGAAATTCAGTTTTCTCTCAATTGCTCAATCATTGTAAAGTGAATCTAATTTCATTATCAAAACATGCTGGAATAGCACTCCTCTATATCATGTACTAGTAAAGACGGAGGCTAATAATAGATTTGGGTGATTTCATATTGTATGTGTATGCACACATACACATACAGTTCTACATGTCTACATGTTGAGTGTACTGTATATGTAAGCTGCTACCACTATTCTTAGCCCTCTTAGTTTTGCTGTTATGCTCCTGACTGGCATGCAAAAGTGCAAACATCACAGTACAACCATGCATGATGCTTTGTTCAGAGTAAAAGTAACAATGAAGAATTGTGAACTGTATAAAGTAGGCACTACTGTGTATTATCAAGACACACGATAGTGTGTCGTGCGGCTCAAGAAGCTGGTGCGCCACACTGTGGGCATATTGATAGGAAGGAAAAAAACGACATTTTCACACTTTTGTATCTCGGTGATCCCTTATCCGATTGGAACCAAATTTGTTACGGAGTTGCCCGCCAGCCAGGGGAGTCTACATACCAAATTTCAAGGAAGTCGCTCCAGCCATTTCCGAAATACAAACTGCCAAGGTTTCAATTTTTTCTTGGTTTTTTTTTTCTTTCTTATTCTTCTTCTTTGTGTTTTCGCACACTTGCAAAATTGCTATACAATGCAAAAGCGTACTCTGATCGCATTGAAATATGGCACACATAAAGTAGGGTTGGCAATGAAAAAATCGACCCCCTTTGGATTAACTTGTTACTTAGGGGATGGAGCCTACCAGTGGTCTATTTTTAAATGGTGGGTGCGTTACAGACTAAATGTCTTCCTTTTGGGATAAAGCTGTGTCGTAAATTTTGATAGATTTTGGCTCATATTCATAAAAATGGACAGGAACATCTAGAATGTTGTCCAGTATTTTTTTGGGTCATTGGGTGACATGCTCTACAAAATACACTTACTTAAAAGGTTATTCGCTGTACTTTAACTTTCGCTAAAACAGCGCTTGACAGATCTGCAATGGAAACTCAACCCACTGAAACTCACGTAATGAAGTCCAAGGTTGTTTTACTAACTCCCAGACACCTTTTTAGACCTTATTAAGTGGAGCTGTACGGTGTTTATGTGCCAACGCAAGCTGATACTCTCGCTCACACTATGATTTAGAAACTCGCAGCCTCCGTATCCCCAAGACTACGCATCCGATTTTGATAGTATGATGACCAACATGTAATGTACCATTCATGGAAACATTGGAGCGTGCTGCTGATGCTGCTGCCCATTTTTATTACAAAACTTGGAAAATCGCGAAAATTTTAAATGCGCGCTACAGAAACAGCAAGGGGAATCACCGTATTATTACCCTATGGTTTTGATGTAGACTTGGGTAGGATTTATCACCCAAAGTTGGAGGAGAAACTATATAGGTTGATTTTTTCATTGCCAACCCTACATAAAGGGAATCTAAAGGCGAATCCTAGCATCAAATTTGGTGCAAATCCGATGAATGGTTTCGGAGTTATGACCAATTATTCGCGTAAAACAAGATCGATTTGTTGTCACGCCTACAGGGTAAACCGCTTCATGGAATGAATTGAAAATTGCTATGTAGATGGAGCAACCATCGTAGGAGTGCCTTTTGGTAGTTTGAAAGGAATCGAGGTAAACAAAACCCAACCTGTGTCACAATTACGCGATTGATTTTTATGAATAAAATATTTTTATGAATAAAAAAAGTATTAGCTTTTACGCCTACTAGGCAAACCGCTTAGAGCAATGAGCTGAAAAACGGTGTATAGCTGCAATAATCTTCATAGAGAGTCCTTGCAGTAGTACAGAAGAATCGGATTACAAACCACTGAGTTATGATTCGAAAGCCAACTCCGTGTAGCAAATGCGAGATCGAGATACTCTAATAGAACAGTCACCCTAATAGAGCATTCAACTAATTTATTTACTCCATTATAGGATTCCATTACATTTTTTTCTGTAGGGTGTTCAGCTGCAAACAGTTAATCTTATAGACAGTTCAGCAAAAAGCAAGTCACCCTATAGAGAGTTCAGCTACAAATATATTGCTGTAGTGATTCAGAACATTACAAGTCACGCTGAGGAGAGTTCAGCTATAAACAAGTCATGTACCCTGTAGAAAGAAATTCTGCTGCAAACAAGTCTTCATTGCAGAGAGTTTAATAACCAAAATCCACCATGTAAAGACTTCAACTTTACTAACAAGTTACTCTGTGGAGAGAGCTAGAAATAAGAGAGAGCTCAGCTAGACAATGTCACCTTGTAGAGAGTTCAGCTACAAACAAATCACACTGTAGAGAGATCAGATAGAAGAAGCCACCTTGTAGAGGGTTCAACTGTGAAGTTATCACACTAGAGAGAGTTCAGCTTGAAAAAAATCACCCTGTAGAGAGTTCAGCTACAAAGAAACCATCCTGTAGAGAGATCAGCTAGAAACAAGTCACTTGTAGTGACATCAGCTACAAAGAAACTGTCCTATAGAGAGTTCAGTTACAAACAAATCATTCTGCAGAGAGTTTGGCTACAAAAAATCACCATGTAGAGTATTCAGCTACAAACAAATCACCTTGTAGAGTGTACAACTAGACACAAGTCACCCAGTAGAGAGATCAGCTACAAGAAGTTACATTGTAGAGAGATCAGCTAGAAGAAATAGCTTTGCAGAGAGTTCAGCTACAAAGAAACCATCTTGTAGAGTTCAGCTACAAACAAATTACCCTGTAGAGAGTTCAGCTACAACCACATCAGAGTTTGGCTACAAAGAAACCATCATGTAGAGAGTTCTGCTGCAAACAAATCACCCTGTAGAGAATTCAGCTACAAACAAATCGCCCTGTAGAGAGATCAGCTAGAAGAAGTCACCTTCTAGAGAGTTCAGCTACAAAAAAAACACCTTGTACAGAGTTCAGCTGCAAACAAATCACCTTCTAGAGAGTTCAGCTATAAACAAGTCACCCTGTAGAGAGTTCAGCTACTAACAAGTTAAACCCTATAGAGAGATCAGCCAGAAACAAATCATCTTGTAGAGAGTTCAGCTACAAATAAATCACCCTGTAGAGAGTTCAGCTACGAAAAGATCACTGTGTAGATAAGATAGTTCAGCTATAAGAAATCACTTTGTAGAAGGTTCAGCTACAAACAAACCACCATGTAGAGAGTTCAGCTGCAAACAAACCACCCTATAGAGAATTCAGCTACAAATAAATCTCCCTGTAGAAAGATCAGCTAGAAGACGTTACCTTGTAGAGAATTCAGCTACAAAGAAACCATCAAGTTGAAAGTTCAGCTACAAACAAGTCACCCTGTAGAGAGATCAGCTAGAAGGAGTTACCTTATAAAGAGTTCAGCTACAAAGAAACCATCATGTAGAGACATCAGCTACAAACAAATTACCTTGTAGAGAGATCAGCTACAAACAAGTCACCTTGTAGAGATATCAGCTAGATACAAGTTACCTTATAAGGATCAACTACAAACAAATCATCCTGTAAAAATATGTGTTGGAAACAAATCACCATGTAGAGGGTTCAGCTAGAAACAAGTCACTCTGAAAAGAGTTCAGCTACAAACAGTGGGAGTTTCAGCTACAGTTCAGTTATGTATAAGAAGTCACCTTATTACTTACAGTATGATTATCTTTCATTGTTAAATATACATATATTTTTAATCAGACAAAAACTGTACACAACATTTCTTTTTTGTTCCATAATTCCTGCAGAAAAAAAAAAACAAGTTAGAAGGAAGCACCAAAGGCAGTTAATTGCTGGCTTTGTGGCTTGCAATACAAAAAGAAGTGATATCTAAACCAAAACAGCCAAGCTGTAAAAAAAGAGTGCGGCCCCCAAAAGGCCAGGATAAAAAAAGATGTGAAATCCAAGGCGGTGGCCAAGAAATGGCTGTGATGGTAGGTTAATGGCAAAAATTTTAATTACGACAATTCAGGTGAATTTGGTGCCGAATCCTAGTGGAGGAGGCAACACAAATTCACCTGAATTGTCGTAATTAAATTTTTTTGCTATTAACCTACAGTACCATCACAGCCATTTCTTGGCCGCCACCTTGGATTTCACATCTTTTTTCATCCTGGCCTTTTTGAGGGCCGCACTCTTTTTTTACAGCTTGGTTGTTTTGGTTTAGATTATTATATACAGTTGTACCAATCTGTACAATAGCACGTGTATATGCACATCATAGTTTGCACCTGTGAGTGATGTGAGCCTTTGCTCCGTTTTGCACTTTAACTGTTTCAATAACAGGACAGTATAAGTAAGGTTAATACTACATGTATTTTACCTTAACGTTATTGCATAGTACAGTATATGCAGTGTTTATGCTAAAATACTTGGGGTTTCCAGTGTTATATAGGTATTTTTGTCACTACAACTTACTTACATACAAATAGGGCAAGTCCTGTATTGCAGGACAGGTAAAGTGCCATTCCTACATGTTACATCATGTATCTTTTACAGTTATCAGTAAGTTATAGTTAATGTCATACACTGTTAGTAGAATCTAAAAATTGCATTACATATATATGTATCATGTATTAATAACTAGCACAACATAATTTACACCATGCATGCTACATATATGTATAGCTACATGATTAGCACTGATGTTAATGCTTGGTTTCCATTACATGAGTAATACATGCATTTTAGTTAATGTGAAGATGGTCCTACATGGTAGTGCAGGCACCAAACTTAGTTAAACATTAATAGTTGTTATAAACCCAGACATTTGACCAGTGTTACACACCGAAGAGATTTCTTAAGCAGTTGGTAATAAAACTTTTACATCTTACTTCGTCAGAATTTTGATTGTAGTAGCCAACCCTGTACCATGTAGCAATCAGCAAATTTTTTATTGTCACATTTTGTGACAAGGGAAAAGCTGCTCTTATTTCACTGGTTGCTCTAGCAAGGAGACTAGGATCAGTGGTCTGACGATAATAAATATTTCCAGTTCCTCTGGTGTCAACATCAGCCCAGTATGGTGCAATGATCTTATTATTTCCACTCAGAGGAAATGACAGAGGAGTACGAATATTATAACGACTGTCAAAACTGATAACTCCATTATCATTGATCTGTGTAAGACATCAATGTGTCACGAATGAAAAAGTATGTACACTACCTATAAATACGTTTTCTGCATAAGCGATATAAATTAGTACTCACATAAAATATCCTAGCAGTTTCGTCAAAGAAAGAAATAGTTTCTGCTAGAATGTTAACTCTGGAACCTCCTTCACCATGTGACAAAGCAATGTCATTGTACACCAATCCAAATGGATAAAACTAGGAAAAGAAATGTGTAATTTTACGAAAAGTAAAACAATAGATAGTTACAGTAACTGCAATACATGGGATCTCCTATTACATGCAAATTAGCAGTCATTATCCTGTGAGAAATAAGCTGGTAATATTTGTAGGGATTTCCTTATTCAACTAGACACGATTCTATACTACTCAAGTCATGAAAGTGAAACACTCCTTCTTTGATTGCTAACTACAATCTATTTACCGGGTTCAATTTGAAATTTCAAAGACTACAGTTATGAATACTACTGTGTGAAGAGCTGATAATATACTAGCATTTACTAACAATACAGTACTATACTGTGTATCAATGAAATTAATTTTAAGTAAGTAAGTTTTGCTATACCTCTGACAGACAAGTGTGAGTGTCCAGTTGGCAATCACCTGCTTCTACTGTAGAATATATAAAATAGTTAAAGAAGAGCACGTATGTGTTTGTGTGTGTGTGTGAGTGTATGCATGCGTGAGTGCGTATGTGCGTGTGACTTAATTTGAGTACATTAATGTGGATGTGCAATTTTTACTGAAAGGGAAGTGATCATTTTGCTTTGTTTTCTGCTATGTTACACAATGTTACAAAAAAGAGCAGCATGAGAAGTGCCTCTACAATCAATCCAGTCACTACAGAATTTTGGATGCCTAGTACTGAAGCCACGATGCATCACTGATAATCGGACACAAAAGAGGACAAAAATGAACCTGTGCTGTGATTGGTGAAGAGGCAGATCTCATTCTTACCAATTTCAGACAGTGAAGAAATCAAGCCCATAGTCTTAAACATAGTTGAGCTATGCTTGGCTGAAAGTGTCAGTTAATTAATTATTTGGGCAACCAGTTAGTAGAAAACAATTATGAAATTTGATAGAAACTGGTTGGAGGTCACTCCAAAGGTATTTTTGGGCTTGATTGTGCATGTCCATGAAAGGAAAAGCAAGACTGATTTTCAAGTGATATTTGTAGGCAGGAAATCTCAAATGTCCATGATCAGTATACTACTTTCATGACAATAATCAGAACAGCGACCGCATCCTTCATTGATCTACATATGGTTGCACGTAATTGAAATCGAGAATGACAACCACATCCCATTGTTTGTCTAGCTGCACTTAAAAATAAAGATAGCATAGGCATGGTGATTACACCCTTTGAAATATGACCTAGACTAGATGCCCACTTGAGGTACTCTAATAAAGTAGTCACTCTATTATGACAACCATGTACAATATGACGCACACCTACAATATTCCATAGCAACATACTACATTATAAAAACTAAACAAACTAAAAGAGTATATTTAAAAATCTAAAGGGATCTAACCGAGTAGTGAAACAAGATAATGATGGTACAGTATTACCACATGTGGGAAAACCTCTACTTTGGCGTTAAAAAAAAGGAAGACATGTCAATGTAGGGATTTCCCACATTATTTCATTTGTGGGAAAACTGGTCTTATCACCTGTATAAAATTATCAAAAATGCCAGTTTTAAGTATTTAGAGTGTTGTAGCTTGTGAATGGTTGAAACTACATGCATCAAATTTTCAGACGTTTCACTTACCTTCCAGAGCATCCACTGCACAAGTAGCTACCAATTAAGTTCCCTGCCATTTTAGATAGTTTTTAAACTTGATGTTGTCTCTATCAGGTGAGCTGCATTGGGCTTGGTTGGTCAGGGCAGAACAGTGGGCAAGATTTTTATTTATTTATTAGACAACTATCCCTCTAGGGACTTGCAAGGAGGCTAACAGTAATCCTGTAAGATGTTGTTCACAAAATGAATGAAAACCCTGTGGGGATAAATTAAGCCAAATTATAGGCCATTCAGGTCTCAAAATTGGTTAAAATGAAAGGATATCCACAGCACAGGTCTTTATTCAACACCACTGAGCTGTACAACCACACACAGCCTTCCATAGCTTTGACAGAGCTCCATCTAGGCCCCAGATCTAGACCACTCATACAGCTTGCCACTGTACTTGGGAAAAGCAGCCAGCAAAAGCAGACTGGCAGATTTTGACAGTGAAATTTGATAGTGTGTTCATGTAGCTTTGTGTTCATGGTGAAAAATTAGAGACCAATAATTACACAGCTTTCTGTGAATCTATGAATAGTGTTGTAGCTAAGTATGTATATGTACATACAGTGTATGTCATATTGAAGTCATACATACGTATGTTTATCCACTCACAGCGTTATGGTGTCTTGTCATATATATATTTACTTGCAAATTTTAATGAGATCACGTGGTACAGTTTGTAAAGTAATGGTTACCAGAAAGTCAACAGTGAAAGATTAATTTACTATCATTTAAGCTATATATGCTGTGGTGTCTGCATTAAGTATGTCATATTCATAAATACCTCGGAAAATCCAAACTCCTGGAATACCTACATTGGTCGTTCGATCAATATTGATAATTCCAGCAGTTAGTGATCCAGGAATAGTTATGAATCTAATGCGATCACCAGCATTGATTCCTGCTAGAGCTGAATATCCATGAAGTCCTCTAAATCCACCAGAGCTATCACCAGTTGTCCATTGTATTCTCCCATGAGCATATAAAAATATTACAAATGACTCTACTTCGCTAGTGGCTAGTATACACTGGAATGTGTTGGTCTATAGGTAGTAAAAAAAGCCATGTACATAGTATTGGCCTCATTATGATTTTGAGCATCACCCCATGAAAATGTTTGTTTTATTAAACTCTTCATTGTGCCAAAAATATTCTTGCAAAAAACCTGAATTTCACTGATACTGTATATTAGAATACATTTGACTGTTCTATTAGACTATCATCATCACTAACAAAACTACCTGTTCCTTAGTAAGCAGCTGCACATTACACCATGTGAATCTTTTACTTGATCTTCGAAGTTGCTGTTTTTACATCCAATTCATTATATCCGTATATCATACAGTGCAGTGGTATTGCATAGTAGGGTGTATAGAAACTTGAACTTTCCTTGCCCAATAATATCACCAAACATCATCCTCACTTTTCCTTCATAACTGCTTGGCAGTATTGATTAGCCATAGCCAAGCCCATAAATGTCTTCAGAGCAATCCAAACACTTCCAAGGAATTTCTATGACTTTTTTACTTACCATATTTGACCGGTTAATAACTGTGTCTTATACATTATAGTTGCCACAAGATTGTAACCACTCCACAGCTTAGATTTTATTACTGTCATAAGAGCCACCCTTGGATAAGAGCCATGGCTTGTATGTGAATATACTGATACAAGTGTTTATAAGGCAAGTGTGATGCAGAAACCAGGAACCTATGTCAATCAAGACTTCGTAGTGTTCCATGTACGTGACTGGTGTACCAAACTATTGGAACTGCTATCCCACTACAGACCCACAAGAAAAATGCAGGGAGTCAGCATCTTTTCTACAAAAGTCCTTAATCCTGCAAAGATGAATGCAGTGCCAAAGGAACCACAACAAGTAAGAGCTGGATCTTCCTCTACTAATCTTGAGTTATTGCAGTCTAGTGTAAATATCTTAGCAGAGCGTGATATACAGTTGTACCACACCAAAAAGTGCATGGATTGTCAGTACTATTCATTACATACAATAGGTAGAAAAAAAACTAAAAGTCTGGTAATTAGGCCCTGGTTGATTATGCCAGAAAAAATTAATACAGTAGGTGACTAAAAGCATTAAACATAATGTTCACACTGCCAATATGTTTAGTACCACTAAAAACATGTATTATAACTTAATTAACTGTTTCTTGGTTGGTTATGTAGACTTTGTAGCAATAAGTTCAAATACTCTAATACAGCAGTCAGAGAATGCTAATAAAACTCTCAATTCGCAAGCATAATCTTGATTTCGAAAGCATACTTAAGAGCATAATAGGCTTGATTTCTAGAAAATTACATGTACAATAGTTGGCCTACTTGCAATTTATTGTAACATAAAAGTACAGTCTTGAATTGCATATACAGCCTGTACCTTATCACTCTTCTGAGAATAATAGCCAACATTATCCCATGTGGCTATCAGCAAATTTGTGATTGTGACATTTTGAGAATTATAAAGTGCTGCTCTTATTTCACTGGTTGCTCTAGCAAGAAGACTAGGATCAGTGGTCTGACGATAGTAAATATTTCCAGTTCCTCTGGTGTCAACATCAGCCCAGTATGGTGCAATGATCTTAACAGTGTTATTCAGAGGGAATGATACAGGAGTACGAACATTATAAGGACTGCCAAAACTAATAACTCCATTATCATTGATCTGCATGGAAACAATAATAATGTAATTAAAAGTGCATTCTTCTATGCAATCCACATATTTACAGTATTTGAAAATCAGACCACTGTTTGCTCAACTGCTTACTCTATTGGGTATAAAAGCATGGCCTATCTTGCTTCTAAAGCACATCTGTATCACATACATATATATATATATATATATATCAACCACCAAGAGTCACAATGGTAGTGCTAGTACATATGTGGGTGTGTATTGGCTAGCTGACTTACATGACTCAGAATGTAAATTCTGTGGTTGGCTCTAGGTACATACAGCTTAATACCTGCATTCTATATACAGCTCTATGGTACAAAAAATGATTGATATATGGTAAGAAAATGGTGATGCAGGTGAAAACAAGAAATTCTAACAACAAAACTTGAGTAAACATGACTGATTTAAAGACAAATTACAACTTCAATTGTAGTGTACAAACAAGGTATGTTTTCACTTCAATAGCTCACTTACATATACTGTCCGAGCAATTTCTTCATAAAAATGGAAGCCATTAGATAGTGTAATTGGTGGTGAACTGCCCTCGCCATCAGTAGGTGCTGGTAATGCAGTGTCATTGTGTAAAAATCCAAATGGATAAAACTAGAGCAAAATAAATGCATTTATCATGCAATTAAAAGAATGATGCTATTCATATTAGGTTAAAATTTAATATAACGTGCTTATTAATTTTAGAGTGTGTTGTACAACCAAGAAAACCATGTATGTATTTGACAGAAAGAAAATGTGCTCTCCACACACACACACGTGTGTAGCTCCATGGTTCCTTCTCAAAACACACGATTTTTGCATTAAATTAAGGCTGTCCTTTTCATTTGGCATCCAACATACTGTACCAAATTTAAAGCAAAATCACTACAATTAGTTGTGAAATATAAGCCTTCAAAGTTTCTTCCTTTTAGTAATTCTTTATTGCAAGGGACCTAATTTTCTTCATTTTTGTCACATTTTACAGAAACGAGTACAAATTTAGTGTACTTATGAATGCATGTATCAATGTACCTACACATCTAATAAACATTCACCTAGTTATGGAAGAATTTGCATTCAAAATATGTCACACCTGCAGGGAAAACCATTTATTGTAGCCTGAAAATCAGTCTGTGTATGCGTTGACCATCACAGCTAAACCTTTGTGGTTTAAAAGCAACCACAGCAACAGCTACAGAGTTCAAAGAACCTTGGTCTAAATTGCAGGCTTTAATATTACAGTCACTATATAAGTAGCAAACAAAGTGCACAAATGTTGAAAAAAGTTCAAACCAGGAACCTCCATACTTAACTCCAAAGCCCTTCACCACTGTCAGCTACTCAGCTCACTTAATTTCTACCTTATAAAAGTTCTCTTACTGTAGATCTATACCAATTAAAAATCCAGAATGTTCTAGAACTTTCTATGTGTGTTCTATTAGAAGTCCTCAAAAAATGTGCACTCTATTAGAGTATTACAATAATACTGTAACAGATAGTCAGCAAAATACGTAATACATTGCATAAATATTTATTTACTTACTGTACAACGTACTATAGAATTAGTGTGATTCAACCCCAGGTAAGGTCAACCATTTTTCAATTGCAATATAAGACTAACTTTTGGAATACACTTTTGTAAAAGCATCATGACTGTTTTATTAGAGTATTTGAATATTATACCAAGTTACAGGGATGTATATCAATATTTTGCAGTTCCTAGAATATACTGTAATATTTCAGCCAGATTTTCTTTCTGAAAGCTTTCAAAGGGGTCCCTCATCCCTGTTTCCCAATGCCTAATCTACACAATTGGTTATATTTATAGATAGCAACAACTCATAACATTAAAATTAATCTATGTTATACATACCTCTGATATACATGTGCTGACACTTGGTTCACAAACATCTAAAGAAAAATGTAATTCCAACATCTAAGTTTTGTAATTTAATTTTTCAAACTGTAGCTACACTGTAAAATAGTAATAATACGTACATCATAAACCAGTACATATTTGAGCAGATACAGATGACTTGGTTGTGTAAAAAGTACTGACTATATAGAATTTGTTTCATTGGTAATTCTTAAAAAAAAAATCACATTTCTGTATATTAAATTTTCCAACTGGCTGCCCATTTTTCAAGTGTGTGCAGGTCTTTTTGGAGTTTCTGGCAGTCTTCTTCTGATTTAACAATGGAATGAAAAATAATGATATAATGGAATTGTACAGTTAGACAACGTCATTATAGTCTGACAGTTATACATCAGCTTGATATATTTACATAGCATACTGCATGTAACACTGTGAAACTTACTGTATTGCCTAATCCAAATTATTGAGAAATGCCAATTTCAAGTACGTATTATTCAGAGGGTTATAGCTTACCGATGGTTCAATCTTGATAAACAAATTGTTTAAAGATTTCATACCTAAACAGCATCTATTGTACAAGTAACTACCAGAAAAAGTCTAAATGGCCTTTTTTATGAGCTGAGGATGACCAGCTCCAATAAGAGTAGTGTAAGGGAGGGTAGTGACGTGGTCCAAGCATTATTTCAATATGCAAGAGAATGTGGATTAGGCCACTTGTAAGGGTTTAAAACCAGCTAAATTAAGTGGAATATACAGTAGGTAATTTTTCAACATCTCAGAGTCAGATTCAGGTTAGCCAGAACTTCATCAAATTCATGAATCATTTTGTATGGTTTCTCATATGACCTTGAAGATACTGCCAGCAAAAGCAGACAATTTAGTTTTCATTGACTGTTAATAGTGAAACTTAATCATACATGTATATATGTACTGTAGCTTTATAACCATAGTGAAAAATCAAAACCACTGTCACAGGCAATATGAACCAGTGACATTATTATGCAAAATAGCTTACAGTACAATAGCAGCTTGTCCCTACATGTTGTGCCACAATAATATTATGTTGAGCTCCTTTGACACAGGAAAGGTACAGTAACATCTGTATTATGAGGCTTGCACTTTTTCACAAAGTCCAGAAATCAGCCTTGCAAAACCATCCTGCCATCTTGACAGTATTGGTTAGGTGTACTTAAGCCTAAAAGTCCCTACAGTTTGAACTGAAATTCCAATAAGTTTCCATTTTAAAATTTTATTGTTCAGTGGTATTGACACGGTGCTAATGCCTTCAGACGAGTTTAGCAGGGGCATACTGAGGGGGGTTTCCAGGGGTTTCAGGAAACTCCTTTGGATTTTACACACCACTTGAAACATTAAGAAATTGAAACTTCAGGTTTCCAGAATTTGGAATCTGTCATGGAACAGGACACATTTTAAACTTTTATCTTAGTTAAATAATAGTTTGAACATGATAGCAACACTTATAGCATTGTTCTGAATTATGATTCTGGTGAAAAAATCGAGATACTCTAATAAAACAGTCAGGTAATATAAACAAACTATTCTAATATAACAGTCAATTAGGCTTAGTGGAAACCCCTTTTCAAAATTCCTGCATACGCCCCTGTGCAGTTTACTAAAAGCTAAAGCTACAGGCTTGATTTTCAGTGTTAGCTGTTTCAGCCTGACAGGTTCCCTTTTGGGTACTATTGCATGCAACATGGACTTATCTTTGTATTTCTTAGTGTTCCATTTATTTTCACTGAATGGCAAGGTGTCAATTCACAGTAGCACATAATGGTTTCTTTATGCTAGACTATAATGTTTGTAACAAGAGTCGTCCATATTTTCTGTTTTTCTGTAATGAGACTTGATTGATTTACGAGGAACTGAGGCATGTCTTGTACTGTTCTGTACATGTGTTTGTAACACTGAATAATGGACTGAATATAGCTGAAAACAAAACATACGTAATGACTACGTCACTTTTCAGCAATTGATGGTTAGGGAATGCATCATCAGAAGCAAACTTAATTTCATGGCATGTAATACTGTATCTGCTGCGATTCTTCTTTTGGTGCAGTGTGTACCAGTTCACCAGTCACACAAAACAGTAAAACAAATACAGTAAGTACAGGTAAAAGGAAAAATTATGAATTTTAAGCTTTCTTAGAGAATGTAGAATGAAAAAAGGGAGGTCATCTGAACTTGCAGTTATACTAGTGGATATTTAATCTGTACTTCAGCCTATACCAATTACTGAAGTAAGGATTAAATGTCCAGTAGTATATCTGCAGTAGTACATCTGCATTCTATGACTTTAGCGGAATTAACAATTTTGATAATGACATTTGATTGGCTGAAAATGCAGTCTCTAAATTCCATAGTGCCTTGCTCATGTCCTAAAATAGACAATCTGAGTGGATACAAAACACAACCATTAAGCACCTGTAACATTGCCAATACATGGGTGTTTAAATTAACAGTCATACACTGTAAAAAATTGTAGTGATTCGTTACTACTTTCTGCCACAATATTCACTAATTTCAAGTAGTGACATTCACTACTCATTTGTAGTGACCTTCACTACATATAGTAGTGAATATCACTACATGGTAGCACTAAATTAGTAATGAATGTCACCACACAAAAATAGTGAGTATTGTGGCAGACATTAGCAGTGACTTGCACAGTTGTGACCTTGTTTTTTTTACTGTGAAGGTTCAAAGTAATTTAGCAACCCTCAGGCCCTGCAGTAGTGTCACTGTTTCACTTGGATACCACAACACAGAGTCTTCAGGTTACTAAACTCCATACAACTCTGTGTTTCAATATCCTACTATTTATTTATAAAATTCCTTTTATGCAGTATGTTTTGTACAATTCATCAAATTTTAAAACTTTCAAAAAACTAGATGCATATATACAGTGTACACTGTACATTTATTTTTACCATGATCTACTTGGAATATCCACACTCCTGGAATGCCGACATTAGTAGTCTGAGCTATATCAATTATGCTAGGAGTTAGTGATCCAGGAATGGTTACAGAAATTTCACCATCGCCAGCATTAATTCCTGCTAGAGCTTCAATTCCACCAAGTCCATTATCTCCACCAGAGTCATCACCAGTAGTCCATTGTATTCTCCCATCATCATATAGGAATATTACAAATGACTCTACTCCACTGGTGGCTAGTACACACTGGAATGTGTTGGTCTATAGGTAGGTAACATTGTAAATCTGTATACATGTACAAAATGGGATTGTATGAATGAGCCACTACACTGCAAGTGTGGAAAACTGGTCTTATTGCTTATTTTCAACGTATCAAGAAATGCCAGTTTTATGTATCCATAGCATTGTAGTCCACCAATGGTGAAACTATAAGTTTTTGCTATGTAGTTGCAAATTTGTTTAATTCTTTTTGTGCAGATCAGGCTTTACAGGCTCCTTGAGCCTTCTATACCTGTAACACAAATACTAATACTAAACTACTGACTTGCATCAAATTGTTGAACATTCTTAGGCCTGCGCCTATTATGCCGGCATAATCTTGAGAATAATAGGTCACCAATTTTGTGAGAATAATTCCGGAATAATAGGATGGTTACAGGCATAATTTTAGAATAATCGGACGACCACGGGAATAATTGGTGGAATTAGGGGGCGTGTCTCTTCTTGATTTTACCTAGAAGAAAGAGTTAAGCTACTACAAATTATATAAAGCTGGCTGAAAGGAGCTAAAAGATCGATATACTCTAATAGAACGCTCAAATACTCTAATAAAGCAGTCAGATCGTTTCATGTTAACAATCTGCAGCTAGCATCAGGGATTTAATTGCATAATTATCTGCAATTCTGAAACTTGTACATCTTATACCAGTGTATCTTCATCAAGTCTTTGAGCATTATTATCTACCTAACTTAGTAGCTATATAGTAGTTACAGCATATTATTATAATACACTAATAATTAAATACACTTGAATTATTACTGTAGATAGCTATTCTAAGTCTGCTGTAACTATTATGGATAGAATAATGATGTGTAAGGTGGAATGCTTCATATATGGCTATTAATAATTCGGACAAAACTACTTATAGCAGCATCTTGAAAACTAAGCGACTAGCCACATAATTATATATATATATACTGAATGAGAATAATTATGGAATAATAGGCTGGATATGAGAATAGCAAAAAGAATAATAGGAGAATTTTTTGGGAAATTCTGGAAAGAATAATAGGTAAAATTTTGAGCATAATAGGCTCAGGCCTAAACATTCTACTTAATTATTTACTTTCCAGATCATCCACTGTGCAAGTAGCCTACAGCAAAATATTTTACTAATTTAGATAGTTTTTGTGGGATCGACTGCATCAGGAAAGTTACAATAGGGTGGTGGAGAGGACAAAGGGTTGTTTCAAAACAAGAGGAATGTGTAGATGTAAATTAGGCCAAGTTGTGGGCTATCAGGGCTTAAAGCTGGCGGCAGTCAAGTCATTAAGTCTAAGTCTTTGAAATTAGGTCAAGTAATCCTAAGGCTACAGCACATGTTGTTGTCAGACCTTCAGTGCTGGTCACCGTAAAGTGTTAATAATTATACAACCAAGTAGGAAGAATAATACGAAATGCGGTAAAATTACGTCATTAATAAATAATGAATGAATAAATCATACAGTACGATAGTAACTGTATAGTAGGGACCACAAAGGAGTAGGCGTGGCCCACGAAATAATATCACCCAAAACCAGCTTCGATTTTCCCCTACGACGATGAGGCAGTATTGGTGAGGTAAAACTAAGCCCAAACAAGCTTTCAGATCGACCCGAAACGCTTTCAACAAGTTGCTACGGAATTTTTTAAAAATTTATTCAACGGAATTTTCTACTGACTGACTGACTGAGTAACTGACTGATGCCTTCAGACAAGCGTAACTCGATAACGGCTAAGGCTACGAGCTTGATTTTTTCACTGTTCGACGTCGCTTCTGCCCGACAGGTACCTTTTGGCATACTGCAGTACGTGCAATGAATTCTTCATGGACTTACCAGTGTCCTCCTTTGTGTCGCATTCATCTTTGCTGACAGGGAAAGGTGTCGATTTGGCGCGAGCACGTGATGGCTTCCCTTCGAAACGGAAATCGTCCGTATTTTTCATCGTGGCTATTTCGATTGCAGAGGTGCTTTTCAAACAGTTCTTGATTCGTACTGCTATGTAACGGGTTGAACATAGCCTACAGTGAAGCGTAATGGATACTTTACTTTTCAGACGATAATTAATGATGCGCGGCACGATTTCTTTCTTTTGGAATGCGTGGATTGTAGAGGTGCTTTTCGAGCAGTTTTTGATTCGAAATGCTGTGTAACGGGTTGAACATAGCTGACAAAGAAGCGTAACGGATACTTCACTTTTCATACGATAATTGATATAGCTGGGGCGCGCGGCGCCTCTTCAGATGCGGTATGCATGGGTTCACCAGTCATAATCAAGACACACGATAGTGTGTCGTGCGGCCCAAGAAGCCGGCGCGCCACACCGTGAGTATATTAACAGGAAGAAAGAAAACGCAATTTTCACACCTATGTAGCTCTGTGATCCCTTATCCGATTGGAACCAAATTTGCTAGAGACGTGCCGCCCAGTTAGGGGAGTCTACATACCAAATTTGAAGAAAATAGCCCCAGCCATATCCGAGATACGAGCGAACAAAATTTCGTTTAATTTCTTCGTTTTTTTTTTCTTCTTCTACTTCTTCATTTCGCACACTTCGCAAAATCCGCCATAAAACACGAATGCGTGCTCGGATCGGGCTGAAATTTGACGCACTTAAAGGGCTCATTAAGGCGGATCTGTGTACCAACTTTGGTAGGAATCCGATGAACATTCACGGAGTTATGACAGATTATTTGCGTAAAATAAGGTCGAAGGTCTGTCACGCCTACAGGGTAAACCCCTTGGAAGAATCAGTTGAAAATCGATATGTAGATGGAGCAACCATCGTAGGAGTGCCTTTTTGTGGTTTGAAAGGAATCGGAATAAAGACCATGGAGATATGACACAAAACCCAACCTGTGTTAAAATTACGCGATCGATTTTTATGAATAAAAAAACTATTAGTTTTCGTGTCTACCAGGCAAACCGCTTAGAGCAACGAGCTGAAAATCATGTAGCTGGAATAATCATCATGGAAAGTTCTTGCAGTAGTACAGAAGAATCGGATTACAAATCACTGAGTTATGATTCGAAAGGCAACTATGTGCAGCAAATGCGAGATCGAGATACTCTAATAGAACAGTCACCCTAATAAAGCATTCAGCTGCATGTATAATTTACTCAGTTATATTATATTGCAAGTTATTCTGTAGGGAAGTCAGCTACAAACAAGTCATCCTGTAGTCAGATCAGCTAGAAGAAGGTACCTAATAGAGAGTTCAGCTACAAAGAAGCCATCATGTAGAGAGTTCAGCTGAAATAAATCACCCTGTAGAGAATTCAGCTACAAACAAATTGCCCTGTAGAGAGGTCAGCTAGAAGACGTTACCTTGTAGAGAGTTCAGTTACAAAGAAACAATCATGCAAAGAGTTTAGATGCAAACAAATCACCCAGTACTCAGAAAGTTCCGCTATGAACAGATCACACTATAGAGAGTTCAGTTAGAAACAAGTCATCCTGTAGAGAGATCAGCTAGAAGAAGTCACATTGTAGAGAGTTCAGTTACAAAGAAACAATCATGCAAAGAGTTTAGCTGCAAACAAATCACCCAGTAAAAAGTTCCGTTATGAACAGATAACACTATAGAGAGTTCAGTTAGAAACAAGTCATAATGTGGAGAGATCAGCTAGAAGAAGTCACTTTGTAGAGAGTTCAGCTACAAACAAATCACCCTGTAGATAGTTCAGCTAGAAAAAAGTCACCCTGTAGAGAGATCAGCTAGAAACAAGTCACCCTTAGAGAGTTCAGCTAGAAGAAGTTACATTGTAGAGAGTTCAGCTACAAAGAAACTACCATGTAGAGAGTTCAGCAGCAAACAAATCGCCCTGTAGAGAATTCAGGTACAAACAAATCACCCTGTAGAAAGATCAGCTAGAAGAAGTTACCTTGTAGAGAGTTCAGCTAGAAACAAATCACCCTGTAGAGGGTTCAGCTACAAACAAGTCACCCTGTAGAGAGTTCAGCTAGAAGAAGTTACATTGTAGAGAGTTCAGCTACAAGAAACTACCATGTAGAGAGTTCAGCAGCAAACAAATTGCCCTGTAGAGAATTCAGCTACAGACAAATCACCTTGTAGAAAGATCAGCTAGAAGAAGTTACCTTGTAGAGAGTTCAGCTACAAACAAATCACCCTGTAGAGAGTTCAGCTAGAAACAAGTCACCCTAGGCCTGTAGAGAGATCAGCTAGAAACAAGTCACCCTGTAGAGAGTTCAGCTAGAAGAAGTTACATTGTAGAGAGTTCAGCTACAAAGAAACTATACCATGTACAGAGTTCAGCTGCAAACAAATTGCCCTGTAGAGAATTCAGCTGCAAACAAATCACCCTGTAGAAAGATCAGCTAGAAGAAGTTACCTTGTAGAGAGTTCAGCTACAAACAAATCACCCTGTAGAGAGTTCAGTTAGAAACAAGTCACCCTGTAGAGAGTTCAGCTAGAAGAAATTACGTTGTAGAGAGTTCAGCTACAAAGAAACTACCATGTAGAGAGTTCAGCTGCAAACAAATTTCCCTGTAGAGAATTCAGCTACAAACAAATCACCCTGTAGAAAGATCAGCTAGAAGAAGTTACCTTGTAGAGAATTCAGCTACAAACAAATCACCCTGTAGAGAGTTCAGCTAGAAACAAGTTACACTGTAGAGAGATCAGCTAGAAACAAGTCACCCTGTAGAGAGTTCAGCTAGAAGAAGTTACATTGTAGAGAGTTCAGCTACAAAGAAACTATACCATGTACAGAGTTCAGCTGCAAACAAATTGCCCTGTAGAGAATTCAGCTGCAAACAAATCACCCTGTAGAAAGATCAGCTAGAAGAAGTTACCTTGTAGAGAGTTCAGCTACAAACAAATCACCCTGTAGAGAGTTCAGTTAGAAACAAGTCACCCTGTAGAGAGTTCAGCTAGAAGAAATTACGTTGTAGAGAGTTCAGCTACAAAGAAACTACCATGTAGAGAGTTCAGCTGCAAACAAATTTCCCTGTAGAGAATTCAGCTACAAACAAATCACCCTGTAGAAAGATCAGCTAGAAGAAGTTACCTTGTAGAGAATTCAGCTACAAACAAATCACCCTGTAGAGAGTTCAGCTAGAAACAAGTTACACTGTAGAGAGATCAGCTAGAAACAAGTCACCCTGTAGAGAGTTCAGCTAGAAGAAGTCACATTGTAGAGAGTTCAGCTGCAAAGAAACTACCATGTAGAGAGTTCAGCTGCAAACAAATTGCCTCGTAGAGAATTCAGCTACAAACAAATCACCCTGTAGAAAGATCAGCCAGAAGAAGTTACCTTGTAGAGAGTTCAGCTACAAACAAATCACCCTGTAGAGAGTTCAGCTAGAAACAAGTCACCCTGTAGAGAGATCAGCTAGAAACAAGCCACCCGTAGAGAGTTCAGCTAGAAGATGTTACATTGTAGAGAGTTCAGCAGTTTAGCTGCAAACAAATCGCCCTGTAGAGAATTCAGCTACAAACAAATCACCCTGTAGAAAAATCAGCTAGAAGAAGTTACCTTGTAGAGAGTTCAGCTACAACAAACCACCCTGTAGAGAGTTCAGCTACAAACAAGTCATCCGGTAGAGAGATCAGCTAGAAGGGTCACCTTGCAGAGAGGTCAGCTACAAAGAAACCACCCTGCTTCATCTTTTCTTCTTCCTGTAGTAAAGAAAAATGACAGGTTAAAAAGCCCTAAAGCCGGCCATAAGCCGCCTTTGGGGTATACAAATACAAAAAGAAGTGAAATCTAATCCAAAACAGCCAAGCTGTAAAAAAAGAGTGCGGCCCTGAGAAAGGCTATGGTGAAAAAAGATGTGAAATCCAAGGTGGCGGCCAAGAAATGGCTGTGATGGTAGGTTAATGGTAAAAATTTTAATAGCAACAATTCAGGTGAATTTGGTGCCGCTTGGTCTTGGCACAAAATTCACCTGAATTGTCGTTATTAAAATTTTACCATTAACCTACCATCACAGCCATTTCTTGGCCGCCACCTTGGATTTCACATCTTTTTTCACCATAGCCTTTCTCAGGGCCGCACTCTTTTTTTACAGCTTGGCTGTTTTGGATTAGATAAAATTATTTACAAAAAAAAGTTAACAAACAAGTACACGAAAAAATTTGGAATTTTCAACTAGAGTAGGGACCATAGCACACCGATAAAAAGTACTGAAACAAGTTGGAGTAGTCCATGATATTCAATCACTGTAAAACAATAAGAAGTGTTATATCCCTACTGTGCATTTCCGTTATGGTATCTTGAGCTCAGTAGGGATATAACACTTCTTATTGTTTTACAGTGAATGAATATCATGGACTACTCCAACTTGTTTCAGTACTTTTTATCGGTGTGCTATGGTCCCTACTCTAGTTTTTTTTGCTTTTTTTACAATACAAATTACTCTACAACTAAACTACAAACACAATTAATTACAACGGGGGTTTGGGGAAAGGAAAATCAGAGTCCTCACACTGCAAAGCCCAGTACCGTAAAATCATACGGGCATTGTTCGTCCATAAAGAAACTGAAAGTTGTTGTAACAAATGTTTATGAGCCTGTTTGGTTGATGCACGACTTCTGGCTGTGGTGTGTTCAGCGATGGTACGAAGGGTCTGAAGCACAAATGGTGACCAAAAACCAAAAGTTTCTACAACAAGTGGGACAAAGTCACACCCTGCCTCCTCTACAGCATCTTGATGTCTCTGGTCCTTGGCTAACTCACCTGCTGCAGCAGCTACCCCAGCACAAGAAGAAGAAAAAGAAATGTGAGAAGGCTGGGTAGTGCTACGAACAGACACATCAAAATAAGCTGGACGACTATGCTGAAAGTCAGGGTGGTACACATCACCTGGGCGAGAATTATCTTCATAAGAAACACGTTGTTCTTTCAAAACTCCTGAGTGACTCTGGGACAAAGCATGACAAACAATGTCAACTAGAGCATCATGGCGACGAATTCTCATAGGACCATGAGAACAGTCTAGAAGATGGTCACCAAATTGGTCAATGGAAGTAAGACACACACATAATGGGGAAAGTGGAAATAGAGGGATTTCGAGCCACAAACGAAGGCCAACAACAAACTCAGGACCAGGAATAGCCAGAGCAAGGGAGACTTGAGGAATAGCTTTGAGCCATCCACTGCTAGTACCAGATGAGTGAGAGAGAGCAGTAAGTCGAGCACGGTTTCGGATGTTGAAAGAAGCAAATAGTTGGTCATACTGATTTTGATCTAACAGAGCCTGTAAGTCCTGCTGGGTAGCAGAGGGAATAAAGATATCAGATGTAAACCTTTCAAAGGTAGCAACAGCATGTTCTTCATTTGGAAATACTAGATCAT